>NW_006408709.1:2850162-2860550 GCF_000296735.1 Chrysochloris asiatica | reverse complement strand
TATTGCATTGGGCAAAACTGCTGCATAAGACCTTTTTAAAGTTTTGAAGAGCAAAGATGTGAGCTTGAGGACTAAGGTGCACCTGACCCAAACCATAGTTATTTTCTATCACCTCATATGCATGCGAAAGCTGGACAGTGAATAAGAAAGACTGTATAAGAATTGATGCTTTTGAGTTATGGTGTTGGAAGAGAATATTGAAAGTGCCATGGGCTGCCAAAAGAACCAACAGATCTGTGTTAGAAGAAGTGCAGCCAGAGTACTCCTTGGAGGCCAGGATAGCCAAACTTCGTCTCTCATACTTGGGACATATTGTCAGGAGGGACCAGTTGCTGCAGAAGGATATCATGCTTGGTAAGGTGGAGGGTCAGAGAAAAAGAGGAAGACCTCCAGTGAGATGGATTGGCAAAGTGGTAGCATCAATGGACTCAAGTGTGGCAACAACTGTGAAGTTGGCCCAGGATCTGGCAGTGTTTTGTTCTGTTGTGCGTAGGGTCACTATGAGTCGGTACTGACTTGATGCCACCTAACAGCAACAACAACATTGCTTAGGTGTCCTGGTATGGGTTAATGTGCTGGACTGCAAGTCAGTTGGAACCATAAGTTCTGCGGTGCAAGTCCACCAGCTCTTTAGAAACCGTATATAGGGTCTCTATGTGTCAGAACCCCACCCAATGGCATTTAACAACTATAGCAAACTCTGCTTAAAGACCATAAGAAAGGTAAATTCAGGAGACAGGTTTGGTACTTCTAGCGCATTTAAGGTAGTTTGGTTTGAACTGATGAGAATAAATTAACATTGTGGGAAAGCTACCTAACTAGTATATCAATAGAAACCAAGTCACATTTTGAGACTTCCTATAAATGCTGCTGAAAGATAGTTGAAATTTCAGATTAATGTAAATTAGAATACAGGCTCTGTTTTTCCAAGTTTAGACAGCCTTAAAGGATACTATTATTTTTAAGAATTAAAAAAAAAATGTTGCTATATGTAAAAGTCTTGTATAAACTACAAAAATATTTGAATACATAACATATTGACTTAATCTTTTGTGATACAACTTTACATAATTTAATCATACATTTATTTAAAAATGAAGCAATATAAAAAAGTTCTGCGGCTGTGAAGGAATTTCACTACCTCACACAGCTTGTTTGCTCTGCCCTATAGCTTTATGTTTGTATTCTGGCCCTCTTTTCCTTAATTGCTGCCCAGAACTAGATAAAATGAAGTCAGACTGACTAGTTTAGGTGCCAGAGTATTCATCTGAGTAACTTTACAGCTCTTTGAAGAACTCTGCTGGCTAGTGGGTTACACATTGAGCTTCTAAAGGGAAGGTCCCCAGCTCCATGGGAAAAGATTTACAGCCTCAGAAACCCTATACAGGGTCACTATGAGTTGGAACTAACTCAATGGCACACAGCCACCATCAAGTACCTCATACAAATGAATCACTCTGCCTCTGGGTGGAGTTCAATCGCTACTTTGTCATTTGCAAGCATACAATATACCATTATTGCACCTAAGTATCATGAATTTTTGGAGTCCTGGTGTGACACAGCCTCAGAAAACCTGTACAGGGTCGCTATGAGTCGGAACCGACTCCACGGCACATAACGACAACGACAACAACGGTGTGGCACTGTGGGATAATGTGCTGGACAGAACGGTCGATTGATTTTCAAGTTTGGCGGTTTAAACTCACCACCAACTCTTCGGAAACCCTATAGAGAGTTGCTAAAAGTCGGAACCTATTCAACGGCAGTTAGCAACAACAACAGCATCATTTACAATGTTACTGATGTAATGCTGTTAAGTACCGTGGAGTCGGTTCCGACTCATAGTGACCCTGCACAGGGTTTCCGAGGCTGCAAATCTTTATAAGAGCAGAAAGCCTTATATTTCTCCCATGGACCAACTGATAGTTTCGAACTGCCCACCGATTAGTACCACTATGCAAGATTTATTTTTTGCAAACCCTATACAATAAGGTCTTCTTAAACCGACCCCAGAGGTCTCGGAGGTACTAGCCTCCTTTCCTTGTGCAATAAAATGATGTCGCTTTTCCACTCTTCCACCTGCCGTTTTTACTGACTGTGACAAGTCATGCTGAGTAGAACCTGGAGTTTTTGGTAATACCGTTCCAGGTGCCACATACTGTATCATAGGTTGATTCTTTAGATCAGAATGGATAGACTAAAACTAAGTAGGGGCTGCTGCTCGATCTTTTTTATTATGAAAACGAAACTAAGAATGGTAATGGACCCATCATATGTTTAGAGAATTAAGTAAAACCAAATGGGCAGAACAAGTCAGCATCCTAGGAAAGGAAATGTTTGTAACTGAAATTGACAGAAAGTGCAAAAGAATCCAAAACAGAGGAACATGTTTGAACTGAATGGTTGGTGGGACACAGTCATAGGGTTTTTAGAAATAGGATAGGACACGCTTAGAAATCCAGGCAGTTAACTGACATCAGAGAAGTCTTTCAGTGGTTAGGTGTGTTCCTGCTTCTCTTTTTTTTGTGTAAAGAAATTGGCAAAAATGTTACGGTACTTAAGATATGCCAGTACAGTAACTCAGAACTGGAAACCCTTGATGAATTGAGGCTTGACTCTTTAAAGAACAAGGCAGGTGGTGGTGGTTGTGTGCTGTGGAGTCCTTTAGACTTATAGAGACCCTGTACAGGGTTTCCAAGGCTGTAAAGATTTTTATGGGAGCAGAAAGCTTCATCTTTCTTTCCCAGAGCAACGGGTAGATTCGAACTGCTGACCTTGCAGTTAGCAGTCCCACTCATAACCCACTGTGCTACCAGGGCTTCTAAGACAATGACTAGAAGAGACTTTAATGTTATACCAATTGTAAGCATGTCTGTGCAGTAGTTCTAGAAGTGACTTTTACCTAGTGGACAGAGTCAGAGAACCATATGAGCTGAAAGAACACGTGTCTGCTTACTATGTGATGGTGTGCCAGTGCAAGTCCTAACTGATTTGTTAGGTGCTGACTTCTAGTTGACCTTTCCTGAAAATGTCTTTGCAATTTATAAAATCCCCACTAAATGAGCTTTCCTCCCCTGCATTCTCTTTTCTTCATAAGCACCAGAAAACCCAAAAATTTCATTTACTCAAAGCACTTTATGCAATGAATATATTTTAATTCTTGATTTAAAAAAAAATATAAGTCTTTGTATGGAACCTAAAATATTTCAAGGATAACTCTTAAATATCACAAAATTGCATTAAGAGTGTGTATATTGGACTTATTTATTGATAACACTGGCCTTTTAAGAGCTTTGAGCTATTAATAAACGTGTCCTCCTATTTGTAACAAGAAATGGTTTGCATCCTCACATTGTGTTCTCTTTTTACAAGAGCAGAATATCACTAAACTTCCCTATTCTACTTGCTGCCACTTTTCTGTGCTTTATCTATCTTGCTACCTTTCTCTTTAAACAGTTTGGGAAATCGTCAACATCTCCTTGTCCTTGTGTCACAGAATTTAAATTGTGTGTGTGTGTGTGTGGAGTGGCATTGAAGAGCTGATGAAAATGCAGCCTTATCCCCTTTAAGACTCTGATTTAGTAAGTCTATTACTTAAGGCTATTACCTTCCTTTAATATGAGACATATACTGAGAGTGGCCCAGGGATTTTCATTTTCAACCATGACACTACGTAATTTTGAGGCCAGAAAGATGGCAAACCATGTTGTGAGAATGATTGATGTAAGGAACTGTACTAGTTCCTAATAATGTGCAGCACAAAAACATTAAAAGCTTTGGTAAAAATAGTCTGTAGATAGAGAAAATGACTTCAAAGTGGAAAATAATTTTAATCACTGAATTTACACTCTACATTTTTCCTTCTCTGTAAGAGACTTCTCTTTTCCCGTTTTTCTCCTTCTTTCCCTGCTCTTCCCCTAAAAACAAAACAAAACAAAAACAAAAACAAAAAAACCTGTGTGGAAAGTCTTTATTTAGCAGTCAGTTAAATAGAACTCCTTCGATTTGATTATTTCCAGTATCACTTCAATTACTCAATTTTAGTGTCAATATATATTAAAACAAAATGGATACCAAAACATAACTTCTTTCAATTTTTAATTAAGAAACCAACAAACAAACCAGTTGCCATCAAGCCACTTCCAACTCAGAACTGTACTCCATAACAAGGCTTCCAGCGGGTGATTTTCAGTAGATAGCTAGTGCTTCCTTCCAAGGCACCAATGGGTAAACTCCAAATACCAACCATTCAGTTATCAACTGAATGTATTAGCCATTTCTGCTACCTGAAGATTTATAATTAAATAAAGATGTAGATATAATTCCCAGATTAAAAAAACATGATGATTCATGTATTTCATTTTTCTATTGCTTGATGTTTTTCAAGAAAGGTTTGTATCTCATTTCACAAATTTAACAGTCCTATGTTGAATGAGTGGGTGGAAACTATTTCAGTGAGTAAGCAAAAATGGTTACTTGTAGGAAAAGAGGAGGAAAATTCCTGAAAACTATGTTCCTAATGTAAGCATGGTACAAGGCCAAAAAATGAATAACACTTCCAAGAAAAACAATTAGCAGCAGGCAAAGGCAGAAAGACATTAGCAAAGAGATAATCACAAACTCAGAGACAGACACAGTAGACTAAAAGGGCAGTTTATATGCCATGCCTATACAAAAGTAGAGAGAGCTGTATGATGGGTACATTGAAGAAAAAAAAATTCCCTGGGCTTGAAAGGATACTGTAAGTACTAATAAATAAGAGAGAGAAAAATGTCATCATTTAAGAGCAATAAAAAGTATCTCTCACAAAGCTCTGTCTTTTAGTATCACGAAAATAACACTTTTATTGTTATTAAGTGCCATTGAGTCATTTCCGACTCATATACACTGGCTATGTAAAAACAACCGTGAAACTGGGATTTTTGGTAAATTCCATCACTTCAGTCATGGAATCTCAAAATGCCTATCAGAATTACTGCAGTTGCAGTTTCCTTCCATTCCATCCTGCTCCTGTCACTCTGTCTAGAAATCTCACCATGGTAGCAGTTACATTACCACAGTCAGGCAGCAGGGCAGGAAGAGTACACGCGAGCTAATGTACTGCAGCCAACCATTAGGCAGCCCCACAATGCTGGATGATTAATTTCTTGCCAACAAACTCATAGAGGAGCTTTCATGATGGCTTGTCTTATGGGGCATGATAAAAGTTCATGGTCATGTACAGTGTGCTGTCAGTGGGGAGTAAGAGCAAGGAGAATATACCATCTGGTACTCTGCAAAAAAGTCTGAAGATTCTTACTGAGCTCTTCCAATGTGCTAGCCAACGTGTTAAACCTCTAACACATTCGTATTTCATTTTTTCATACTACAACCTTATGAAATTGATAGAGTTGTTACTACTGTTTTACAAATGAATAAATTCAAGGTATAATAACTTGCTCAAGGTCATATAGATTGTAAAAATTGCTTTATTGTATTATAATTGACATAAAATAAACTGCACATAATCAAAGGGTATAATCCGGTATGTTTAAACATATGTATATATCGGTGAAACTACATACATACACAACCAAAATATTGAATAATGTACTACCTCTCAAAGTTTACTCATGCCCCTTTGCCAGTCCTCCATCTTGAAATTTCCTGAAAACTACCCCTTTCCTACATACTCACACATTCCCAAGCAATCACTGATCTGTGTTTTGCCACTATATAGGTTTGCACTTCCTAGATTTTTATTCAAATTGAATAATAAATACAGTATATACTTTACTTTGTTTGACTTTTTCCACTCAACAGTTACTTTGTAATGAATTCAGTGTGGTGGCATATATCAATAGTTCATTCCTTTTGATTGCAGAGTAATATTCCATTGTATGCAAATATCAAAATTTATTTATTTGCTGTCCTGTTGATGAACATTTGTCTTGTTTATGGTTTTTTGGCTAATACAAAAAAAGCTGCAATATTTTGTTACAAGTTTTGGTATGAACATATGCTTGGGAAAATATCTGGGCATGGAATGGGTGAATCAGATAGCATATACCATGCTATGTTGTGGTCAATTGCCGTCGAATCAGTAACAACCCACAGCGACGCTATGTAGGGTTTCTGAGGAGTGGCTGGAGAGTTTGAACCATCGACCTTGCAGTTCAAACGGCTTTGTAGTCTGGCACATTAACCCAAAGGGGTCTTACCCACCCCCTCATTTGAACTGAGAATTTCTATATTGAATTTGGGTGTTTAGAAATTTTTCACTTCATGTGATTATTATGTCTGTTGCCTTGCTCTTTGGTTTTCATTTGTCCCATTTCTTCTGTCTCATTTTTTTCCTACTTTTTTTGGATCAATTACTTTTATGATTCAGTTTTATCTCTCATTTTATTATCTATAAAGGAGCTCTACTAGCGTAGTGGTTACGAATCGGGCTGCGAACTTTAAGCAGTCGAAACTACCAGCCATTCCGCTGGAGAAAGATGAGGTTTTCTGCTCCTGTAAAGATTTACAGCCTCGGAAACCCTGTACGGGGTCGCTATGGGTTGCAACCGACTCCATGGCACTTAACAACACAACAACAAGGGCAAAAGTGACATTTACCTCATCTACTTTCCACCTCTCCAGCATCAATGGAATTTGTTACCTGATACCTAGTGTTATGAAAACCATCATTTCATATGCTTTGTTTGATTTTAGTGTTCGTTTCTGGCAGGAAAATAGTATACCTAGTTCCTGTTTTTCTGTCTTGGCTGAAAACATACATCTGTCTGTTATGTCAGATAAATTGTTGTTGTTGTTAAGTACCATTGAGTCAGTTCTGGTTCATAGTGACCCTGTTTAGGGTTTCCGAAGGGTGGCTGGTAAGCTTGAACCGCCGAACTTGTGGTTCAAACCAACTGTGCAGTCCAGCGCATTAACCTATAGTGCCTCACCAGGACTCCATATTAGATATTGCAGATTGGAACTACAAGTCAAGTCATTCCTAACCACTAGATTGCAATGAAAATGACCCTCAGAGCAAAGGGGTCTCTTTTTCTCCATTTCACTGTCTCCCAAGTCATCTCTCTGACTTTTATTAGCAAAAAACTGGCTATTAGAATTTATTTGGGTATTATTGGCTTCTATATAAATATGTATGTCAAACATAGCATTCTCCTTCCCAACTTCCTCTCTTTAAGTATGGCCCAGGTTTTATGTTGACTGTGATTAATAAATAGATGATGCTGTTGTTAGGGTCTCCAAGACTGTAAATCTTTGTGGGAACAGAAAGTCTCATCTTTCTTCCTCCAAACAGCTGGTGAATTCAAACTGCTGACCTTATGGTTTACAGTCCAGTGTTTATCCTACAGAACCACAGTGCTCCCCAAATAGGTGATGTTGTTGTTAAGTGCCGTCAAAATTGTACTAAGTCATAGCGACCCTGTATAGGGGTTCTGAGGAGCAGTGCTGATCCTATAGTGCCACACATTTTATGGCTCATTTAAAGATCAAATTGATACATGTAAGTGCTAGAAAGTTTTTTTTTATAAGTGTTGTCAACCTATAAGTCATCTAAAATATTTCCTAGAGAAGAATACTCTGAAATAGGTTAAAAATGAATATTTATCAAACACACACTACCAAAATATCTATAAGAAACCAGAATTTATTTTGTAAACATCATGAATGTTTCTTAAAATAAGAAATAGTTTTTGTTTGACAGACTTATTCACCTATTTTTAAGTCATTATCATTACTGCCACTCATTGAAGCATGAACACAGTATGTCTTTTTCTGAGGGTAAAAGCACATAAACAGTAAGAATTCTCCTATTGGTTTATTGCCACATGCCTCTGTAAATAAATTTTAAAAAATGGGACATTACTGCATTTCCATAGAAACCCCAAACATAGGTACATCTGAGCCCAGGCTACCATCTGTAGCTACACTTAGAGTTTTACATGTTCATGGAGCTGGAAAGCATTTAAAAATAACATTAGTGTTCTAAGGATATCTCTCTTATTTAAGGCAGCGAGGGGACTAGAGATAAGGTGGGTATTAATAGCCATCACTGATTACTTTGTAGAAGTTGCTAAGGAGGACTTATCTTTGAAAAATAGGTGCCCTTTCCTCCATTAGAGTAATTAAAGCATTTAGTTTGGGAAAACAAGCAAACAACGAACAAAAATAAAACAAAATGGACTAACTTTGTTATCAAAATGTCTACAAGTACTTCAGGGCTAAGAAGGTTGAATTGTGAAAATGTTCTGGACTTAGAATCAGAAAACCTCTGTTCAAATCTCTCTTGATCACTTACTAACTATATAAGGGTAAGTCAGAAAGTATTGCTATAAAATCATAGAAATGATTATTAAACAAAAATAACTAATGGTGAAACTATTGTTTCTCAACATAGCCTCCATCAAGGTCTATATAATTCTGAAGGCAGAGTTTCCATATGTCTAACCATTCCTGGTGTGACACTGTAGAATAAGCACTAGGCTACTAACCACAAAGTTGATGGTTCAAACTAATCATCCACTTCTTGGAAACCGTATATAGTGTCGCTATGAGTTAGAACCAACTCGACAGCACTTAAGAAATACAACCTTTCCTTGGTAATGCTGTAGGATAAACACTGAATTGCTAACCACAAGTCCTGTGGTTGGATCTAACCAGATGCTCCTCAGGAGAAAGATAAGGATTTCTGCTCCTGTAAATATTTATAGCCTCAGAAACCCTATACTGGGACTCTATACGTTATGAACCAAATTGACCACAGTTAAGAACTACAGTAATAACCCTTCCCTGAAGAATTCTATGTACTTTGATTTGTTGTTAGGGATCATGGAGTCAATTCCAACTCACAGTGACCCTACACACAGCAGAATGAAATATTGCCAGGTCCTGCACCATCCTCACGATTCTTGTTACTTGGCACCCGTGGCTGTTGCCACTGTGTCAATTCATCTGGTTGTCAATTCTTCCTCATTTTTTCTGACCCTCCATTTTATTAAGCATGCTGTCCTCTCCACGGACTGGTCTTTTCAGCTAAATCCAAAGTATGAGAGATGAAGCCCTGCCATCCTGGGTTCTAAGGAGCATCCTGATTGTACTTCTTTCAGGACAGATTTATTTGTTCTTCTGGCAGTCGTTGGTACTTTTAATATTCTTCTCCCACACCACAATTCAATTTCATCAATTTTTCCTTATTCATTGTCCAACTTTTACATGCATAAGAAGCAATTGACAATATCATGACTTTGGTCAAGTGCACACTAGTCTTGAAGATAATATCTTTACTCTTTAACACTTTAAAGAGGTGTTTTGCAACAGATTTGCCTAATGCAATCTGTCATTTGATTTCTTGACTGCTGCTTCCATGAGTGTTGATTGTGGATCTACGCAAAATGAAGTCAATGACAACTTCAATCTTTTCTTCATTTATATGGATGTTGTTTACTGGTCCATTTGTGGGGATTTTTATTTTCTTTACATTGAGGTGCAATCCACATTGAAGGCTGCAGTCTTTGATCTTCATCAATAAATATTCTAAGTCTTCATTGCTTTCAGCAAGCAAGGGGGTATCATCTGCATATTGCAGGTTGTCAATGAATCTTGCTCAAATCCTGATGCCATGTTCTTCTTCATATAACCCAGCTTCTCAGATAACTTGCTCAGCATATAAATTAAGTATGGCAAAAGGATGCAACCCTGGCCCCCACTTTTCCTGATTTTAAGCTATTCAGTTATTTCATGTTCTGTTTGGATGATTGCTTCTTGGTTTTTGTATAGTTTCCTCATGAGAAGAGTGAAGTGTTCTGGAATGCCCATTCTTTGCAATGTTATCCATAATTTGCCATGACCCACACAGCCAAAATGCTTTGCATAATCAGTGAAGCAAAAGTAAACATCTTTCTGTCATTGTCTGCTTTCAGCCAAGATCCATCTGATATTAACAATGATATCCCTAGTTTCGTGTCTTCTTAATCTGGCTTGAATTTCTGGCAGCTCCCTATTAATGTACTGTTGCAACCATTTATGAATTATTTTCAGCGAAGTTTTACTTGCATGTGATATTAATGATATTTTTTATTATTTTGATATTCCGTTGGGTCACCATTCTTTAGAATGGGCACAAATATGAATCTTTTCTGTTTGAGCATCCAAGAAGCTGCCTTCCAAATTTCTTGACCTAAATGAGTGAGCATTTCCAGGTTGTTGAACGATTTCAGTTTTGTATTCCATTAATTCCTGGAGCTTTTTTTTTTTTTTTTTGGCCAAGGCCTTCAGTGCAGATTGGACACCTTTCTTAATTTTAAATCATTCAGTGTTCCCATGTTCTGTTCGAACATCTGCCTCTTGCTGATTTTGTTGTTATGTCCCATCGAGTCGGTTCCGACCCATAG
>NW_006408709.1:2845849-2850062 GCF_000296735.1 Chrysochloris asiatica | reverse complement strand
TGACCCTGTATAGGAGTTCCGAGGGGTAGCTGGTGGGTTCAAACCAATGACCTTTGTGGTTAGCAATCTAGTACATATTCTATAGCTCTACACCAAGATAAAATAATAGGAAATTAAATATATTGATGTAATTCAATTCAATCCAATGTTTATTTATTTCCCACACTATATCCTGGTGTGGTGTTGTTGAATAAGCACTGGACTGTAAGGTTGGTTTGAATCACAAGGTCGGTGGTTCAAACTCAGCAGTCACTCCTTGGAAATAGTACACAGGGTCTCTATGAGTTGGCACTAACTCAATGACACTTAACCACAACAATACTGTGCCAAGTATTGTTAAGCACTAAAGAAAAGTTCCTTTCAAAGAATGTACAGTCTTTGTGGGTTGAGGGAGACTAACATATAAAGAAACAACTCCAATGAATTGATAAATGTATTAAAGAGTTTTTTCACTTGAATTTTTCAATAATTACTCTTAACTTTTCAGCTGCATGTTAAAAACTTTCACCTTTTGATCTTATAAGATTCCTGTCTGAGTTAATAAAGTTCTGAGGTTTTCACTTTTCTAGCCTTTAAACCTTTGTCGTTAAATTCTTCCCTCTATCTCTTTTTAAAATATCTCCTTTCCCTCAGTTGCCAAGGTCTGCTTTCCACTAGTGTCTCTGTTTCTTTTTTTCTATTTCTAAAACTAATACTCTAAAATGCAGGCCCTGTTTCTTCTCTCCCAGATGACTGGATTGATTACCCAATTGGTTTGTTTCCTACACTCCTTCTCTCTAATCAGATAGATCTGATCTGTTATTATTTTAATAATCTTCTTTAAAAAAAAGATTTGTTTTGATTAATGTTGTTGTTAAGTGCCATCGAGTCTGTTCTGACTCATAGCAACCCGGTTTAGGTGTTTCTGAGGATCAGCTGGTAGATTTGAACTGCCGATCTTGAGGTTCAAACTGCCCTTGTGGTCTAATGCTTATCCTACAGTGCCACATTCAGAACTGTTATTATTGATAAATTGGCCATTTAATTTCATCCAGAAGTGCCTCTCAAGAAAAGTCTGGTGATATCCTTCAACTCTGTCATTGAAAACTCCATGGAATGCAGATCTGCTTTGTTACATGTGGGATCTCCATGAGTCAGAATCAACTGCACAGTAATTGGTTCTCTAGTTTTGTTCCTTGCCTAGAAATGGCAATCCTGGTCCTGGTGTTGTGTTGTGGGTTAATGCACTGTACAGCAATATCATTTTGAACCAAAAGGTCAGAGGTTCAAGCTCACCATGTTGGAACTAACTTGATGGCACTTAAAACAACAATCATTTTCTGTCACACTCTCTAAGAGCCTGTAGGGTACAGATAGAGTTTAAAGTGTTAAGAGACCTCCTGCTGTGGATTTTCCTTGTAGGACAACAAGGTCAGTTTGAATCGTAGGTTGATGGTTCAAATTCACCAGCTGCTTCTTGGAAACCATATACAGAGTCACTTTGAGTCAGAATCGAATTGTTGGCACTCAACAACAAGGGTAAGGCCAAGCCCTTTGTGTTTAACAAATCCTCCAGGTGATTTTGATATGCTAAAATTTCACAAGCACTGCTCTTAATCTTAAAACCTGGGAACTTACCATATTTCAATTTCTTTTCATTTAGACAAATTTGACTATCCAGTTTTCTATATTGCCTCCATATTTTGTTATCCCTTTGTATGCATTTCCTTTGTCTTAAATTTCTTTTTCTATCTATGCCATCTTAGATTCTTACAGGTTCTTTAAAGCTCAGCTCAAATGCTACTGTCTGTTGAAGGGTTTTCCAATATTGACATTTTCAATACTAACATTTTTGGCCCAAAGATTTTTTGTTGTAATGGAGCTGTCCTATGCATTGTAGGTTGTTTAATAGCATCGCTAGCCTCAACCCATTGCATGGAAATAGCACTCCCAATTGTGACAACCAAAACTATATTTGTTGTTATTATTAAGTGCTGCCCAGTCAGTTCCAACCCATTGTGACCCTTTATAGTATAGTGTTTCTGAGGAGTAGCTGGTGAGCTTGAACCACCTTTCCCTTTTTTGAGGACCACTAATTGTGGTAATTCTTAGCATTTACCGCATATTTCAATGCCAGATTAAATCTCTGTATTCTCTGCTCTTTTGTGGAGACTAGACCTTTATTTTTTTTGGTTAATTATCACTGTACTAGGAGTTCTGGTGTGGCGCTGTGGATTAATGAGCCAGACTGCAAAGTCTTTGAACTGTAAGGTTGGTGGCTCAAGCTCACCAGCTTCTTCTCAGAACCCCTATACAGAGTTGCTATGGGTCGGAATCAACTCAACAGCACTTAACAACAACAGCAACATCACATTGCTAACCGTGGGTATTTATAGTGATATTTTTGCACATATAATGTTTCCTACAGACCAGAGGTGGGGAAGGTCCCACAAAATCATTTGGTCTGGCCCGGTCAAGGCAACTGCCGTTCCAGCCATCACATTGTTGCTGCTAAGTGCCGTCGAGTTAGTTCTGACCCATAGCAACCCACATTTGGGGTGAATTAAATGTTTAGCCATGTTTAGCAGGCTAATTTTTAAGTTGATAATTTTGTATGGTCCATGAGTGATGTTATACATTTTGGCAGAAAAATGGTTCCCCAATCTTGCTTACCAAGGAGCTCTGGTAGCATAGTGGTTACGAATCGGGCTGTGAACCTCAAGGTCAGCAGTTCGAAACTACCAGCTGTTCCATGGGGGGAAAGATGGGGCTTTCTGCTCCCGTAAAGATTTACAGCCTCGGAAACCCTGTACAGGGTTGCTATGAGTCAGAATTGACTCCATGACACATAACAACAACAACAATCTTGCTTACCAGAGTCCTGATATAGCACTATGGGATAATGCTCTGGACTGCAGAATCATTTGAACCACAAGGACGATGGTTCAAGCTCACCAGCTGCCCCTTTGAAACCCTATACAGGGTTGCTAAGGGTTAGAAACAACTCAATAGCACTTAACAAGAGCAACAACAACCTTGTTTATATCCACTCATCTGTCAGTTTGTCATAATGTGGTGGCTTGTGAGTTGCTGTGATTCTGGAAGTTATAACATGGGTATTTTAAACACTAGAGGGTCACCCATAGTGGACAGGTTTCAGATGAGCTTCCAGACGATGACAGACTAGGAAGAAGGAGAGGCGAACTACTTCTGAATATTTAGTCACTGAAAACCTTATGAGTAGTGGAGAAACACTGTCAGATATAATGCTGGAAAATGAACCCCTCAGTTGAAGGCACTCAAAATGCCACTGGAGAAGAGCTGCCTCCTCAAAGTAGAGTTGACTGTGATGACGCGAATGGAGTAAAGCCCATGGGACCTTCATTTGCCCATGGGACAACTCAAAATTTAAAAAAAGAGCTATAAACATCCATTAATAATTGGAACATGGAACAAAGTATGAATCTAGGAAATTTGGAAATTGTCAAAAATAAAATTTAATAAAATTATCAAAAAGAAAACATAAACATAGATACCTTAGGCATTAGTTAGCTGAAATGGACTGGTATTGGCCATTTTGAGTGACAACCCCATGGTTTACTATGCCAGGAGTGACAAATTGAAGAGGAATGATGTTGCATTCATTGTCAAAAAGAACATATCCAGATCAGTCATAGGTACACCTCTGTCTGTGATAGGATAATATCCATAGACCTACAGAGAGTTCTGGTAGTGTAGTAGTTATGAATCGGGCTGTGAATCTTAAGGTCAGCAGTTCGAAACTACTATGTGTTCCGCGGGAGAAAGATGAGGTGTTCTGCTCTCGTAAAGAGTTACAGCCTCAGAAACCCTGTACAGGGTCGCTATGAGTTGGAACTGACTCCACGGCCCATAACCAACCAACCAACCAACAGGGAAGACCAGTTAATAACACTATTACTCAAATTTATGCGACAACCACTGAAGCCAGTAAGGGTGAAATAGAAGAATTCTAGCAACTTCTTTAATCTGAAATTGATCAAACATACAATCAATATGTATTGGTCATTACTGGTGATTGGAATGCAAAGGTTGGAAACAAAGAGGAAGGATCAGTAGTTGGAAATGGAGATCGCATGATAAAATTCTACAAACCCAATGATTTGTTCATGTCAAATACCTTTTTTAGAGAGCATAAGAGCATACACATAGACCTCACCAGATGGAATACACAGAAATCAAATTGACTACATCT
>NW_006408709.1:2842093-2843390 GCF_000296735.1 Chrysochloris asiatica | reverse complement strand
GAACCGCTGACCTTAAGGTTCGCAGCCCGATTCGTAACCACTATGCTACCAGATAGTAGAATTTAATTCAAAGTGATTCCAGAAGATATTTCCAATCATATTTTTCATTTTCCCTAGTGTATATATTTAATTCTTTTCCATTGTTCATGTTGTTCTGCCTTTTGTTAAAAAGTTCTCTTCTCCCTATTTTTTCTCTCCCGTTACAGGTTTATCTGTCCTTCTAATCTCACTGAATTTCCACCTCTTTAATGAAAGCAGCTTTTGATATTTTCTGAATAATGATGAACTTTTCCTTCTTTGAATTCCTTACAGGTTAGGGTCAATGCAACTAAGTTTTATATTTAGTGTTTGCTTATTGTTTTTTCTAATTTGATTATCCAGATATTTCTTTTGAGAAGCTTAAAAACATGTCAGCCACTGGATAATGAATTTGGAGTTCTCTTAGACTCTTAATATCAATAAAATCATATAATTTTCTTAAAATTTTCTACTTTGCGAATACTATAAATTCTAAGCCAAGAAACATCAGATACACAAATGATGTCTCCATTACATTTATCATACTTTGAGTATGAAAACCAATGCTGTTTACTATGAGATACTGATCTCTGCATCTTTTCAAGATTCTTTATTGATTCCATATTCCCAACACATATCGCTCTATTACTACTGTTCTATTCTTGAGAGTAAAACTCTCCAAAACAGTTTTCTTTCTTTCTATCTTCACTTTTTAATCTCTTAGTCACTCTTCTCTATGTTTGGAATACCTTTCTATATACAAAATATAACTGATGTAGTCCATACCATAACAAGGCATAATTTCCTTGATAGAAAGTTTAGCCAACTTTTTAAAGTTCTGGTCTTATAATCTTTTTGATCAGATTCAGTTGATCACAGAACCTTTTCTGAAACAGTATCTGTCTTTCACTTCAATGAAAACACTTTCTCCTGTTTTGTTGTTGCTGCTTTTGTAATATATAAACTAGTCATTCCTTATCCATTTTTTCTTCTAATTCATCTTCCATTAGTCTAAGAGTGAAGATTCATAAGCCCACCTTCTCTTTTAATTCAACTCTGGTTTCTTAGATGATCTTATGTACTCCATTTTATAAATTTTATAACCCTTTTTTTTTTTCATTTACACTTTGATAACTTCTAAGTTTACATTACAATAATTCTACCAACTTCTTCAATCTAAAATTGACCAAACATGCAATCAAGATGTATTGATCATTATTGGTGATTGGAATGCAAAGGTTGGGAGCAAAGAGGAAGGATCAATAGTTGGAAAATATGC
>NW_006408709.1:2839996-2841010 GCF_000296735.1 Chrysochloris asiatica | reverse complement strand
TTTCAAGAAAGTGAGATGGCACAGGAGGCACTCACTCATCTCTGCCAAGAAATTTGGAAGACTACTATCTGGCCGACTGATTGGAAGAGATCCATATTTTTGCCCATTCCAAAGAAAGGTGACCCAACGTAATGTGGAAAACATCAGACAATCTCTTTGATATCCCATGTGAGTAAAGATTTGCTAAAGGTAATACAGAAATAGCTGTAAGCATACATTGACAGAGAACTTCCAGAGGTTCAATCCAGATTCAGAAGAGGCCATGGAATGAGGGATATCTTTGCTGATGTCTAATGGATCTTGGCTGAAATCAGAGACTATCAGAAAGATGTTTACCTCTGCTTTATTGATTACTCAAAGGCTTTTGATTGTGTGGATCATGACAAGCTATGGGCAAATTTGTAAAGTATGAGTATTCCTGAACACTTAATTGTGCTCATGAGGAATCTGTACCTGGACCCAGAGGCAGTTGTTCGAACAGAACATAGGAACACTGAATGGTTTAAAATTAAGAAAGGTGTGCGACAAAGTTGTATTTTTCACCATACTTATTCAATCTGCATACTGAGCAAATACTCCGAGAAGTTGGATTCTTTGAAGAAAAACATGGCATCAGGATTGAAGGAAGACTCATTAACAACCTGAGATATGTAGATGATACATCCTTACTTGCTGAAAGTGAAGAGGGCTTAGAACATTTACTGATGAATATCAAAGAGCACAGCTTTTGGTATGGATTACATCTTAATGTAAAGAAAACAAAAATCCTCACCACTGGACCAATAAACAAATGGAGAAAAGATTGACATTGTCAAGGACTTCATTCTTCTTGGATCAACTATCAACACTCATGGAAGCAGCAGTCAAGAGATCAAACGACGGATTGCATTTGGCAAATCTGCTGCACAAGACCTTTTTAAAGTGTTGAAGAGCAAAGATGTCAGTTTGAGGACTAAGGTGCGCCTGACCAAGCCATGGTATTTTCAATAACCGCATATGCATGTGAAAGCTGTA
>NW_006408709.1:2837286-2839716 GCF_000296735.1 Chrysochloris asiatica | reverse complement strand
TAGTGAGGTTGGCCCAGGATCGGGCAGTGTTTCTTTCTGCTGTGCATAAGGTCGCTATGGGTCGGTACCAACTCCATGGCATCTAACAACAACAAAAACAAGTTTACATTATCAGGTTACAAGTCTTCTTTTAGCTTTTGATAAAACAACCTACTTAAAATACCTATTTGGATATCTCTAAGCACTTTAAAACAAATTAACCAAAATAAAATATTTGCTTTTCCTCTAATGTCTCTTCATGTCTAGTGTTCCCCATATCAGCTATTGAACAATGATCCATTTACTGAAGAATTCATACTGCAAGCTTTCAGCTTTGTTATTGTTTTTATTTTATCAACTATTGAGACCTGCTGAGTAGTCCTAAATATTCTTTAACTTTTCCCCACATATTTACATTTCTATAGCTATGATCCTGATTTAAGGAGTTATGTGGCTTATAGTGTTTCAAGTAGAATCACATATACACTTTTTCTTAAATACAATGCAATCACCATACCATGACAGATTTTTTTTAAATTTTCAAATTGGATTATATAATATTTTTCAGATTAACAAAGCTTCTGTGACTTCCACATGCTTCTAGAATTAGGCCAAAATTATTAATTAAGCCTATTACTTTTCGTATGACCTGACTTTAACCCTTTTTTTTTTTTTTCATTTGATCTCATGTCACTCTGCCCAGCTCTCAGCATTCTAGCCATAATGACACTTTCATTTTTTCAGAGATGTACTAATGTGACCTTCCTGCATCAGTGTCTTCAAATATGTTCAATTTGGGATGTTCAATCTCTCCCCCATGATCCTTGTCTCATAGATATCTCTTGTTGTTGTTGTTAAGTGGTGTTGTGTCAGTTCCAACTCATAGATTCTATATAGGGTTTCCAAGGAGCAACTGGTGTGTTTGGATAAGCAACTTGCAGTTAACAGTCCTGTGCTTACTCATTCTAAATTAACAACTCTTTAAAACTCTGGGCCAGCTAAGCTACCTCCCTAGCACCTTGCTTTAAGAATACCTGCAGTTTTCCTTTGTTGCACTGGCTATCATTATAACCACACATTATTTCTATTATTGCCTATCTAATTATATCTGATATGCTTTAAATTTCATCAAAGCATGGATTTTCTAATTTGAATCTCTTAGCAGAACAAGGAGGCACTGAATGGGTTTAAAATTAGGAAAAGTTTGTTCCAGGGTTGTATTCTTTCATCATATTTATTCATTCGATATGTTGAGCAAATAATTTGAGAAGCTGTATTATAAAAAGAAGAACTCATGTGAGGAAAACTCATTGACAACCTGTGATAGGCACATGATCCAACCTTGCTTACTAAAATCAAGGAGAACTTAAAATACTTACTGATGAAGATCAAAGTCCACAGACTTCAGTATGGGCTGCACCTCAATGTAAAGAAAACAAAAATCCTTGCCTTTGGACCAATAAATAACATTAAGATAAATGCAGAAAAGATTAAAGTTGTCAAAGACTTCATTTTTCTCTGATCATCCATCAACACTCATGGAAGCCATTGTCAAGAAATCAAGCAATGCATTTTACTAGGCAAATCTGATGCATAAGACCTATTTAAAGTGTTCAAGATAAAAGATGTTAGTTTGAGGAGTAAGGTGCACCTGACCAAAGCTGTAGTCTTTTCAATAACCTCATATGCCTGTGAAAGTTGGACAATGAATGAAGAAGACCTTAGAAGAATTGATATATTTGATGTATGGTACTGGAGGAGAATATTAAAAGTATCATGGACCACCAAAAGAACAAACACATCTATGCTGGAAGAATTACAACTAAATGTTCCTTAGAAGCCAGCATGGCCAGACTTGTCTCTCATATTTTGGACATATTATCAGGAGGGACCAGTGCCTGAAGAAGGATATCATGCTTAGTAAACTGGTGGGTCTGCAAAAAAAGGAAGACCCTCAATAAGATGAATTGGCACAGTGACAGCAGCAACAGGTTCAATCATAGCAAAGATTGTGAGGTTGACCCGGTTGTTGTTTTTGTTATTGTTAGGTGCCATCAAGTAGATACCAACTCGTAGCAACCTTATACACAACATAACAAAACACTGTCTGGTCATGGGCCAACCTCACTATTGTTGTCATGCTTGAGCCCATTGATGCTGCCACTTTGCCAATCCATCTCATTGGGGAGACTTCCTCTTTTTCTCTGACCCTCCACCTCACCAAACATGATATCTTTCTCCAGTGACTGGTCCCTTCTCACAATATGTCCAAAGTATGAGACATGAAGTTTGGCCATCCTGGCCTCCAAGGAGCACTCTGGATGCACTTCTTCCAACACAGATATGTTGATTATTTTGGCAGTCCATGGCACTTTCAATATTCTCCTCCAACACCATAACTCAAAAGCATCAATTCTTCTATGGTCTTCCTTATTCACTGTCCAGCTTTCA
>NW_006408709.1:2816413-2836496 GCF_000296735.1 Chrysochloris asiatica | reverse complement strand
AACCTCTAGAAGTTCTTTGTCAATGCATGCTTGCAGCCGTTTCTGTATTACCTTTAGTAAAACTTTATTTGCATGGAATAGCCAAGATATTGTCTGATGAGTTCCACATTCCGTTGGGTCACCTCTCTTTGTAATGGGCACAAATATGGATCTCTTTCAACTGATTGGAAAAGATCCATATTTGTTGACCCAGTATTGCACAGTTTTTCTTTCTGTTGTGTGTGAAGTCGCTATGAGATGATACTAGTTCTTGGGCACAAAACAACAAGAAAACATTACAAAGAGTTCTGGTGTATGTTGTTGTTGTTGTTAAGTGCCATTGAGTCTATTCTGACCCATAGCAACTCTGTATAGGCTTTCCAAGGAGCAGCTGGCGAGCTTGAAGCAATGACGTTGCAGTCCAAATGACTTTGCAGTCTGCCACATTAGCCCACAGCACTACATCAGGACTCCTAATAACAACAACAAAGCATTACAAAGTGTTCTGGTTTATAATTACTGCTAAATATATATTTATTTCTTGAATGAATGAATAAATACACACATGAATAATTTTCCTCTAACTCATATCTAAATCATATCACATTTCCTCTTATCTTGGCATGTTTGTACATTTGCACATATGTTCCCTGTGCTTGGATGATTCTACTACCTACATTGAATCTTTACCACCAACTGCTCTTTCAGCACTTCCTTCCCTTTTAGGAGACTTTCTCTACTGTTTATCAACTGAGTTCTCCTTTCCCACTCTGCTCACACAAGTAATTCATATCAGAGTGTTTCTGCACCCAGAGCACCAGAATGATAATTTGTACCCTAGCTTCTTTTATATTTGGTTACATAGTAGCTTCTTTTTCTGCTTAACTGTAAGCTTCTAGACCAAAGAGTGGTTCCTTGTAAACCTGCACCTTCAGAGCCTAAAGCTATAATTGGTATTTAGGTAATAGTCAAACCATAACCATAACAATAATTTAAAAAAATCAATAATAGTTACTAAACAGCAAACTCCTTGACAGTGGGGACATTGTTAGAAATTCCACTGGATTTGATGTAGTTCTAAATAAGACATGCTCAGCTAATATTGTGTGATTAATTATTCATTTCTTTTGTTTGATACCTGTGAACACTTTTTGTTCTATTTTTCACTTGGTGTACTTTTCTAGTCTGTTTGTTCCTATTCATTGTAAAGATCAGATCACTATCAATCAGAACATTTTTGTTGAAACAGAAGTGCCAAGGGTAAGAAAAAAATGGAAATAATACTAACATAGAGATTAATATCCTTCATGTTTTATACATAAAAATGCTCGATGAAACAGTAAAAATAAATAGATATTTGGAATGCATTTACATACCTCATTTGATCAGAAAAAGTTCCTTTTAAAAAAATTTGATAAATCTTTGATGAAATTTAATAATTTAAATACAAATTTCAAGAAATATAAATTATTTTCATGACTATGTATATTTTCATGGGAGATCTTAGTTCTCTATTCTAGCATCTATTTTGTATCTTTTTAGTTTGAAAGGAAGTATTCCAATATACCTAGGCTGTAAATTTTAGTTCCTAAAGTTCTGCTTACATCTTAAATCGTTGCAGTATACGTATGTGAATTATATGAATAAACAATGTTTTAAAAGTCATTTGAAGACCAAGACACTATGCATTCATTATATATATCTTTGCAGGAATATTTGAAACCTGCAGAAATTATTTAGTGAAAAAACACGTGTTTGTAAGCCAGTGTTCCTTCTCTTGTAATATAATATAAATGCATAGTGCAATGCTGTCAAGTCAGTTCCGACTCATAGAAACCTTGTACAAGGTTTCTGAGGCTATAAATCTTTATAGGAACAGAAAGCAAAATCTTTCTCCCACAGAGTCACTGGTAGACTTGAACTACTGACCTTTCTATTAGCAGCCCAACAGATAACCACTATACTAACAGGACTCATTTAAATGTACATGTTTTTGTTGTTATGTGCTGTAGAGTATATCCTGACTCATAGCGACCTTATGAACTTATCATAACAGAATGAAACACAGTCTGCTTTTGTGGCCATCCTCACAATCCTTACTCCTGCCTCTGTGTCAGTCCATCTAATAGGTGGTCTTCCTATTTTTTACTTACCCTTCACTTTACAAAGTATGATTTCCTTTATCAGGGACTGGTTCCTTCTGATAATATGTACAAAGTATGAAGTCTGGCCAACTTGGCTTTTGCGGAGCATTCTTGTTGAACTTCTTTCAACAAAGATTTATTTGTACTTCTGGCAGTCTATGGTACTTTTAGTAATCTTCTGCAACACCATCATTCAAATGCATCTATTCTTCTACAGTCTTCCACATTCATTGACCAACTTTCACATGCTTATGAGGCAATTGAAAATACAATAGCTTGGGCCAGGCACACTTCAGAGAGTAGATAGTGGATCCAAGAAAAAAGAAGTCTTTGACAACTTCAATATTTTCCCCATTTATAATGATGCTATAATGATGCCCAGTTGTGAGGATTTTTGTTTTCTTTACATTGAGGTGTAATCCATACTGAAGGCTGTGGTTTTTGGCCTTCATCCATAAACATTTTAAGTCCTCTTGGCTTTCAGCAAGCAAGGTTGTATTATCTGCATTTCACAGTTCATTAATGAGTCTTTGTCCAATTTGGATGCCACATTCTTCATCAAACAATCCAGCTCCTTGTATTATTTTCTCAGCATACAGAATTGAATAAGTATGATGAACAATATAACCATGGCACACAACTGTCCTGATTTTAAACCTTTTGGGTCCCCTTGTTCTGTTGGAACTGCTATCTTTTGCTCTATGTACAGGTTCTTCATGAAAACAATTAAGCATTCTGAATATCCATTCTCCACAATTTTGTTCATAGCTTATAATGATCCAAACAGTGGAGAACCTTTGCATAGTCTATAAATCATAAGCAAACATCTTTCTGGTATTTGTAACTTTCAGTCAAGATCCTTCTCATGTAAACAGTGATATTTTTTGTTTCATGTCCTCATCTGATCTGACTAGAACCTCTGGTAGTTGCCTTTCAATGTACTGTTTCAGCCATTTTTGAATTATCTTTAGCAAAATTTTACTTGCATTTGACATTAATGATATTGTCCCAGGATTTCTGTATTCTGTTGGGTCACCTCTTTTTGGAATGGATACAAATATGGATTTCTTCCAATAAGTTGACCAGATAGCTGTTTTCCAAATTAATGAGTGCCTCCAGTGCTGCATCAATTTATTGAAAGGTCTCAATTTGTATTCCATCAATTCCTTGTTCTTGGCCAATGCCTCAGTGCACCTTGGACTTCTTCCTTCAGTACCATTGGCTCTTGATCATATACTAATTTTTAAAATGGCTGAACATCAACCAGTTCCTTTTGATACAGTGACTCTGTGTCTTTCTTTCATCTTCTTTTGATGTTTTCTGAATCACTCAATAATTTGCCCAAAGCATCCTTCAGTATTAAAACCTGAAGCTTAAATTCTTTCTTCAGTTCTTTCAGCTTGAGAAATATTGAGCATGTTCTTCCCTTTTGGGTTTCTAACTCCAGGTCTTCACACATTTCATTATAATACTTGACTTTGTCTTCTTGATGTCCTCTGAATTTTTCTGTTCAGCTCTTTTGCCTCCTCAGTTCTTCTACCCAGTACAAGGTCACTATGAATCAGAACTTGATGACATTTAACAACAACAACAACAACAACAATGACAAGGAGATCTAAAATTCACTCATTGAAAATAAAAGTTATTAATAAGATAATTTCAGGATCTTGCTTGACCAGAAATGTAGTTCTATAGTGATACATAAAAAAGGAATTTCTTTTATGATGTGAAATCATTGATAACAGTAGATTTTAATAGGGGGATTATTGAAAAATGTTGTTTTATAATGGTAAATTATTCATTCTAAAAAAAACCCAAAAACTTAAAAAGCTTTGAATAAAACGTAACCCAATAATTTCTTAAATGAGAAGACCCTAATTTTTAAACACCAGAAAATTGTTTACTTATGCTTTATTGACTGTGCAGAGACTTTGACTATGTGGATTACAGCAAACTATGGATAGTATTATGAACAATGGGTATTTCAGAACACTTGGTCGTACTCATAAGAAACCTGTACAAAGAACAAGAAGCAGTTGTTTGAACAGAACAAGGGGATACTGAATGGTTTAAAATCAAGAAAGTTGTGTGCCAGGGCTGTATTTTTTCACCATACTTATTCTATCTGTATGATTAGCAAATAATCTGAGATGCTGGGTTATATGAAAAAGAGTGTGGCATCAGGATAGGAGGAAGGCTCATTAGCAGCCTACAGTAGGAAGATAATACAACCTTGCTTGCTGAAAGTGAAGAGAACTTAAAATACTTATTAATGAAGATGAAAGACCACAGCCTTCAGTGTGGATTGTACCTCATTATAAAGAAAAACAAAATCTTCACAATTACACCAATAAATAACAATGTGATAAATGGATAAAACATTGAAGTTGTCTAAGACTTCATTTGCTAAAATCTACAATCAGCATTCATGGAAGCAGCAGGCAAGAAATTAAAAAGAAGTATGGTTGGTGGTTATGTGCCTGGAGTCAGTTTCGACTCATAGTTCCTTGTATAGGGTTTCTGAGGCTATAAAACTTTACCAGAGTAGAAAGCCTCATCTTTTTCCCGTGGAACAACTGCTAGTTTTGAACTGCTGTCCCAAAGGTTAGCAGCCCAATTCTTAACCACTATGTTATCAGAGCTCCTTAAAAGAACTATAGTATTAGGCAAATTTGCTTCACAGGACTTTTTAGTTTGGGGTGTGCCTGACACAAGCTATAGTAGTTTCAGTAGCTTCATATGCATGTGAAAATTGAATGATGAATAAATTGGTAGAGTCTTGAATAATTGATGAATTTGCATTATGGGGTTATAGAATAATATTGAAAGTACCAGGGATTGCCAGAGGAGCAAACAAACCTGCTTTGGACGAAGTACAGCCAGGCTGCTCCTTAGAAGCCAGGATCTAGTGGCTTGTGTCTCATACTTTGGACATATTATCAGGAGGGACCAGTTAGCAAAAAAGATGAAGACCCCTCAACCAGATGGATTGACACAGTGACAGCAGCAGTGGACTAAAGTGTAACAACAATGGTGAGGATGGCACAGGACAGGCCAAGATTTGTTTGATTGTGCATAGGTTCACTATGTGTTGGGGCTCTACTGCATTTAACAATTAAAAAAAAAAAAATTTACTGTGACAGACTGTAAACACAGCTACTTTAAAACACTATTTTAGAAACTCTCCACAAATAATGAGTGAATTTGACCACAAGGTCGGCTTGAACCACAAGATCAGAGGTTCAAACTCATCAGCTGGTCCTTGGAAACCCTAGTCAGGGTCACAATGAGTCGGAATAGACTTGATGATACTTAACAACAGCAACAACAACAATGGTGATATAACTTGGCAATATATCTTTTCTCAACTTTATCAGGGATTTTCCATGGAGGGTTTTAATCTTTAACGAACTAAAGAATGAAATGTCCAATGTATAGACATTTTTTAAAATTTTATTTTCTATCTTGTAGAAAAATCAGCCTTTGGTATGGATTGCATCTCAATGTCAAGAAAACAAAAATCCTCACCACTGGACCAATAAACAACATTCTTATCAATGGAGAAAAGATTGAAGTTGCCAAGAACTTCATTCTTCTTGGATCAACTATCAACACTCATGGAAACAGCAGTCAAGAAATCAACCCATGTATTCCATTAGGCAAATCTGCTGCACAGGAACTTTTTAGAGTGTTGAAGGGCAAAGATGTCAGCTTGAGGACTAAGGTGTACCTGACCCAAGCTATGACATTTTCAATAACCTCATATGCATACAAAAGCTGGACAGTGAATAAGGAAGACTGTAGAAGAATTGATGCATTTGAGTTATGGTGTTGGAGGAGAATATTGAAAGTGCCATGGACTGCCAAAAGAACCAACATATCTGTTTTGGAAGAAGTGCAGCCAGGGTGCTCCTTGGAGGCCAGTATGGCCAAACTTCGTGTCCCATACTTTGGACATATTGTAAGGAGAGACCAGTCTCTGGAGAAGGATATCATTTTTGGTAAGGAGGAAGGTCAGAGAAAAAGGGGAAGACTCCCAGTGAGATGGATTGGCAAAGTAGCATCATCAGTGAGCTCAAGCATGGCAACAATGGTGAGGTTGGCCAAGGATTGGGCAGTGTTTCATTATGTTGTGCTCAGAGCATCACTATGAGTCAGTACTGACTTGATGGCACCTAACAACAACAACACAAAAATCCAAATCAAATGCTTGTCCCAGATGATCCTTCTTATTAATTCATATTACTGGAATTTTTGGCATCTGTACATTTGGAATAACTTCTAAATGGACAAAATTGGCATGAATTAGCATAAAGTGTTCATTGAACAATGTTTATTTTGAAGAACTTTCTTTGCCTGAAGTGTTGACATTAAATGACCTATCATTCACTCCTCAGAAACTCTACAGAGGGTCACTATGAGTCAGAACTGACGTGACGACACTTAACAACAACAACAGCCTTGATGCTGTGACGTAGAACAAGCATTTGACTGCTAACCACAAGGTTGGCGGTTCAAACTCACCAGCTGCTCCTCAGAAACTCTATACAGGGTCACTATAGTCAGAACTGACTCAAGGACACTTAACAACAACATTTTTTGATATTAAATTATAAGATTTTAATATAGAGTTAAATGTTATATAGACCTTACTCATAGGTCTCAGATATTCATTAAAAAAGACCGTCAGAAGACCACAAGTATAAAGGAATCATTTAAAACAAAAAGCAGTTGTCAGAGTCGACTTCTGATGACTCTAATGTGACAGAGTGAGGAAAGCATGCTTCTTTCTTCTCTCAGAAAGTCACCTGTAATATACTACTGGCTTTAAGTAGAAGAATGCTGTTGTTGTTGTTAAGTGCTGTTGAATTGATTCTGACCCATAGCAATCCTATATAAAGTTTCTGAGGAGCAGCTGGTGAGCTTGAACCACCGACATTGCAGTTCAAATGGCTTTGCAGTCTGATGCATTAACCCACAGCGCCACACCAGGAGAAGAATAAGAGATACTTACGTAGATAGAAGAGAGCTATTTATTTGGGATAAAAATATACATATCAACACTAGATATTTTATTCAGTTTTTGCATCAATCATAAAATAACTTTAAAATACCTTCAGAATGATCACTTTTAGAATAATTTAAAAGAGAAGTATCCCTTATCCTCAAGCATGAGATGTGGCAGAAATACAATATACCCATTTAGCATAAAGAATGATATGGATCAATTTAAGATTAAACAAAGAAATTGAGTAGTCTATGTGCTAAATATGAGATTATGAATAATACCTGGAATGAGAAAACCCCACCCAGTTATACTGTGTAGTCCTATGTGACCAAAATGAAGGCTTCTGAGAAGGTCCCCACTTATAGTGATCCTGTATAAGGTTTCTGATGAATAGCTGGTGTGTTTGAACTGCTGACCATTTAGTTAGCAGTCCAATGCTTATCCCACAGTATCACACCAGGAAATAGTATACAGTAATAGTGAAGAGGAAGGCAACCTTTAGTTCCAAATTATGGATTTATGGTAAGGGAAAGAACTTTGAGCAAAGGAGTGATATGATCAAAGCAGTCAAGTGTGCCCTAACCCTTAGCAAATTTCAGATTCAACACTGAATTTTTTTTATCATATTGTGAAGGAAGATGCTTTAAATTCAGATAGCTCTGGAAACATCATGAAAGCACTTGATAAGACTGATTTTTTTCAAGTTGATTTTAAAATTCAGACATGCTACTTTGGGATTAACAGTTTAACTTCAGTTTTAATCTCTAGCCAGGTGCCAGTGGCCTCAGTTTTCTGAGATAGTTGTACACTTGAGATGAAAATGAATGACAATAGGAAAGTTTGCATTGTCAATCATCAAAAAGCTAGAAAAGCAAAAGCAAGAAGTCAAGGTTAATATTGCCTAAGTACAACAATCCATCTACATGGTATATATCCTAGAGAAATAAGATCTGTGGCATGAATGGATATATGCACATCCTTGTATAGTGCAGTAGTATTCACAATAGCAGAAAGATAGAGACAACCCAAATGCCTATCAGTGGGAAAAGGAATAAACAAACTGGTACATACACACAATGTAATACTATGCAACACTGAGGAATAATGATGAAATTGTGAGATAACTCACAACATGGATCATCCTGGAGGACATTATGCTGTTTGTTGTTGTTGTTGTTATGTGCCGTGGAGGTTTCCGAGGCTGTTAATCTTTATGGGAGCAGAACGCCTCATCTTTCTCTCGCAGAGCAGCTGGTAGTTTCGAACTGCCGACCTTGAGGTTCGCAGCCCCATTCGTAACCACTACACTACCAGAGCTCATTATTATGCTGTTTAAAATTACTCAATCACAAAAGAGCAATTAGTATATGAAACCACCATTGTAAGAAGTCAAGAAATGGGTTCCACATTGAAACGTTCTTTGAAAGTTACCAGGAATAAGACTGAATGGGGAGTAATCAACTGACTAGAGCATGTTGTTAGGTGTCGTGGAGTCAGTTCACTCATAGGGACATTGTACATAACAGAACAAAACTGCATGGTCCTGCACCATCCTCACAATGGTTACATTTGAGCCAATTGCTGCTGCCAATATGTCAATCCATCTCCTTGGGAGTCTTCCTGATTTTTACTGACACTCCGCGTTACCAAGCATGGTGGCCTTCTCTAGGAACTGGTCCCCCGTGATAACATATTCAAAGTATGAGAAATGAAGTCTGGCCATTCTGAATTCTAAGGAGCATTCTGGCTGTACTTCATCGAACACAGATTTGTTTGTTCTTCTGGCGCTCCATCGTATTTTTAATATTCTTCTCCAACACCATAATTCAAATGCATTGATTCTTCTATTAGTGTTTCTTATTCATTGTCCAAATTTCACAGGCTTATGAGGCAATTGAAAATACCACACCTTGGGTCAGGCATAGCTTAGTCCTCAAACTGTAATCTTTGCCCTTGACTACGTTCAAGAATACTTGTGCAGTAGATTTGTCTAATGCAATATGTTGTCTGATTTCTTAACTGCTGCTTTCATGAGTGTTGATTGTGAACCCAAGCAAAATAAAGTCTTCCATCTTTTCTTAACTTATCATGACATTGTGTAATGGTCAAATTATGAGATTTTTTTTGTTTCATTTACATTGTGGTGTAATAAATACTGAAGGCGGTAGTCTTTTTTTTTTTAACTCTTTTATTGTGAATTGAATAGAGGTTTACAGACAATAATGACAGTTTTACATTAACAAATCATACACTTTGTTTCATCTCAATGATTACAATCCCCTGCATGTAACAACAGTTATACCACATGGTTCCCTATTTCCCTTCCATTCACATTCCCATATCTTCTCAAATTTGTCCTTAGGTAAATGCTGAATGACTGACCATTCCATGGTGAGTATACCTTAGTAGTGTTGTTGTCACCCCTATATACCTGTCTACTGCTTGACTGAATTGGGCCACAAGGGTGAGTTCCTTCCAATACCTGAAGTGTGATCGAGGGCCATAGTCAGGGGACCTTTAATGTGAACCCTTTCAGAGAAGTTGGTAGAGGTAGCCAGCCACCATCTAGTTCTCCTAGTATCAGTCATGCAGACTGATGTTCACATGACTAGTTGATTACAAGCATCTTCAATTCTCATCATTCTTCTTTCTTACACACATGAAGAGGACAATATTTGTACCTAGGGCTAGAGTCTTTGATCTTCATCAGTATTTTAAATCCTCTTAGCCTTCAGCAAGCAAGGTTTTGTCATCTGCATATCTCAGGTGGTTAATGAGCCTTCCTCTTATCTTGGTTCCATGTTCTCATTCATATAATTCAGCTTCTTGGATTATTTGTTAAGCATACAGATTAAATAAATATAGTGAAAGTATACAACCCTGATGCACACTCCTTTTATGATTTTAAACCTTTCATATTCCCTTGTTTTTCTGTTCTAACAACGGCCTCATGGTCTATGCGTAGGTTACTCATGAGCACAATTAAGTGTTCTAGAATGCCAGTTCTTTGCAATGTTATCCATAGTTTGTCTTAATCTACATGGTTGAAAAATTTTACATAGTCAATAAAGCACAAGTAAACATATTTCTGGTATTCTCTTCTTTCAACCAAGAGTCATCTGATTTGAGTAATGATATCTCTAGTTCCATGTCCTCTTTTGTATAAGACTTGAATTTCTGACAGTTTCTTGCTGATGTGTTGCAAGCAGTTTTGAATTTTCTTCAACAAAATTTTGCTTGCATGTGTTAATTTGGGTGATGGGGAAGGTATATACAAAATAATGGTGGTAAGCAGAAGAATGATGAAGGCAGAAGAAGACAGTAGGAAGAGTACAGAGTTAGAAGGAATTGAAATAAATACTTTGCATACACCATCTTGCAATAACAGTGATCTATGTGTCGATAAGTAGATAATTGCATAGGCTGAATGAGTGGGAGCAAGAATGAATATGCATAGGTTTTACAGAATACATTTACTACAAACATAACCATGAATGAGGTGGAACATACAGGGAATAAGAATATGAAAACTTCTTAGATTCGACCAAACACCTTAAGGAAATGAGTTGCTGTGCCTGGGGCTTGAGGTCTATAGTCTCAGGGGACACCATGGTCAATTGACATAGTACATAAAGAAAATATTCTTAATCTGACTTTGATGAGTGTAAGCCGTTAGGCAAGTCTGCTGCAAAAACCTTAAAACTACTAAAGATCAAAGATGTCAGTTTGAGTACTGAGGTGTGCCTGACCCAAGCCTTGATATTTTCAATTGCTTCATATGTATGTGAAAGTTGAACAATGACTAAAGAAGACCTTAGCAAAATCAACACATTTGAGCTATGGTGCTGGCAAAGAATATTGAAAATACCATGGACTGCCAGTGCAGCAAACTGATCTGTGTTGGAAGAAGTCCAGCCAGAGTGCTTCTTAGAAGCTAGAAGGGTGAGATTTTGTCTCTTTCACTTTTGACATGTCTGGATGCACCAGTTGCTGGAGAAGAATTTCATACTTGGAAGAGTGAAGGGTCACTTTGAGTGGGAATCCACTCAATGGCACTTAACATCAACAAGGTCAAGAGATATGAGTACTGGTCATCTAGTCATGGTGAGAGAAGGTTGATAAAACACTGGTATATAATGTCTTTTTGTTAAGTGTTATAGAATTGGTTCTGAGTCATAGCGACCCTGTATAGGGTTTCCAAGGAGTGACTTCTGAGTTTGAACCATCAACTTTGTGGTTCAAACCTACCTGGTGGTCCACTATTTTTCCTATATCGCTATACTAGGACTTCGCTATATAATGGTTGTTGTTAAGTCGTCAAATCGATTCTGACCCATAGCAACCCTGTATATGGTATCCAAGGAGCTACTGGTGAGCTTGCGGTTCAAAACAATTTTGTAGTCCAGTGCATTAATCCACAACACCACACCAGGACTTCATATAATGATTAGCCAGATCTTAGATGGACGTTGTTGTTAAGTGCCGTCAAGGCAGTTTTGACCCATAGCGGACCCTGTATAGGGTTTTCAAGGAGCAGGTGGTGAACTTGAATCGCGGACCTTGTGGTTCAAACCGACTTTGCAATCCAGCACAATGATCCACAGCACCACATCAGGACAGCAGGGAGCCATTGTTTCTTCCAGAAAATGGGAAAGGAATAGTATACAACAGTCATGAGCTACAGCAGGAAAAACTTAAGTCAAATGCAGAGAAATTTTTAATTTAAAGAAAATTTACAAAAAAATTCACTAAAACCAAGTTATTATTATACTAAATATTTAAAAACTAACATTTTACATGTATTCTTAAAAAAAAAAATAAATTGTCTCCTGCATGCTAAGATAATGAGTGTCTTTGATGAAAACAAGAAAACAACTTTGACTATAGATTTATTGGAAAGAAAGTGGACAAAGACCATATAAAATTTTCATAACATGATTTAGATTATGCTATCAGCAATTTTGGGGTCCTGCTATGGCACTGTTGGATAAGCACAAGGCTGTTAACTGCAAGGTTGGTGATTCAAAACTACCACTACTAGGGAACAGGTCCTGGTTTTGCTTACAGAGTACTACCATTTGCTGTTGAGTTAGTTCTGAGTCTTAGTTAATCCATACCCTTGCATTTTATCCTGTGGTTAATGTGCTGGACTGCAAAAGCAGATTGAACCAAAAGGTCAGTTTTTCAAGCTTATCAGCTGCCCCTCAAAAACCCTATACAAGGTCACTATGGGTCGGAACTCACTCAATGGCACTGGATGAACAGTGATCTGTGGGTATATCCTCGGGCAGATAGATATACAGGTTGAATGGGTATGGTGGGAAGAGTTCGGGTATATACGTAAGAGTTTAAAAATAGATATTTGTACATGGGATTTACTTTTGCTGCAAATATACCACCTATGAATGTGGTGAAGAATACAGGGCACAAAATAATTAAAAATTTTAAGGTATTATCAAGCATCTTAAATGAATGAGTTGCTGGACCCTGGGGCCCAAGACCATATTTTCTGGGGACACCATGGCCGATTGGCATAACAGAGTCCACAAAGAAAATGTTCTGTATTTTACTTTGGTGAGTAGCGACTGGGATCTTAAAACTTCATAAATGACCATTTATTGGCCTCTCCATGTGTGGATGAAAGAAGGACAATGAGAATTGAAGGTACTTGAAGTCGGTTAGTCCAGTGGACTAATGGAACATGTTAACGTGAGTCTCCACCACTCTGAGACCAGAAGATCTCGATGGTGCCTGACTACCACTACCAACTGTTCTGAAAGGGATCACATTAGAAGGTGCCTGGTAGAATGGGAGAAAATGTGGAACAAAACTCAAAATTATATATATATATAGTTGTTGTTAAGTGCCGTCGAGTCGGTTTCAACCCATAGCAACCCTGAACAGGGTTTCGAGGCTGTAAATCTTTACGGGAGCAGATCGCTTCATCTTTCTCCCGCAGAGCAGCTGGTAGTTTCGAACTGCAAATCTTGTGGTTCGCAGCCCGATTCGTAACCACTACGCTACCAGAGCTCATTAAAGACCAGGATTACTACACAGTAAGAGACTGGAGGAACCCAAGACCACCCTTCAGGATTGGAAAGGAACTCACCCTTTTGGTCCAATATTCAGTTAAACAGTAGATAAGCATTTAAGGGAGGAGGGGAGGAAATAATACTAGTAAGGCATGCTCAGTATGGAATGGCCAAACATTCAAAATCAAAAGGACAACATTTACCTAAGGACAAAGTTGAGAAGGTATTGGGAGGTTGGTGAAATGGAAATAGGAACTACAGGGACAGGGAGGAAGTGGGATAACTCTTGTTATGTACGAGGGGTTGGAATCATTGAGATAAAACAAAGCTTATGATTTGTTGAATGTGCAATTGATGATGTTTGTAAGCCTTCACTGAATTCACAATAAAGAGTAAAAAACAAAACAAAAAGTATGGAGACATTTTCAAATGTTATCCAGTCCCGCTTGATAATGGTAAATATATAGTTGTCTGTGAATTCAGAGAGAGCAAGGCAGTTATCATGCGCTGGGTTTCTGACAGTCTTGTAGGATAATATAAAAAATTAAAAGGATCAGTCCCAAAGAATACATTTATACTCAGAATATAATGTTTGTAGGCCTGTTTAGATTTTTTAATTTCAGGACTAAATGGAGTCAAACTATTAAAAATTCCCAGACTAATATTTTAACATAATTCTATATTCCAAATGGGAATTTACTCTCAACTCCTGATGTGATATTGAAATGTCCTCAGTATCACCCACAAGTGATCGGAAGTTTATTAAATTGTTCAACTGTTCTATGTGTTAGAAATGTCTTTCTAATAAAACATAATGTACTCCTTAAAATTGCACTAATAATTTTGGCCTTTACTTTGCCCTCTGGAACCAAATAAAATCAGTCTTTTCTCTGACACTATTGAAGCCTTATAATTAAATATGGTGCTATGTTTGACACTGACATATTTCTCAAGAATTAGGAGTTTAACTAGATGTCCCTGAAATGCAAAAATTTATCATGATGATTTGCCTAGTAATGCTGCATGATTAATGCTTAGGAAATTAAATGTGGTTTATTATTATTTTCTGCAAATTACCATATAAGAAACAATGAATTAAGATGAATGTCCTGAATTGATTTCATTATCATGTCCACACTCACTAGAACAGCTGTATTTGTAGTAAAAGATTTACAATTATATTTGTAATATATATGCTTCTCAAAACCCATGAGCTATTTTTCTACATAACTGGAAAATATAAAGATTCTTTATAGTAAATATAAAAGAAAGAAAAAGAAACTCCATTAACTCTTGAATTTCAGTGGAGATGTTAAAGAATAAAATCAGTGACTTATTAAGTCAGAGTGATGATAACTTGAATGAATCCTCAGGACACAGGATGTGCTTGACTTTACAGTTTTAAAAACACAGATTTGTCAGTTAACCCAAAATTGAGTAGCCTTTTAGAATTGATTTTCATTATTCAAACTCTCAAGAGTTTGATATGTACATCAAGAAGTAAATTCATATTTTGTGATGTTATGAAATATCCTCAGAAATAGACATATCAGTGCCTAGGATAAGCACTGGACCAAAAGATTGGTTTGAACTGCAAGGCCAGTGGTTCAAACTCACCAGTTGCTCCTCAGAAACCATATGCAAGGTTGCTATGGGTTGGTACTAACTTGACAACAACTAACAACAGCAGCAGCACACGAAGGCTTGGTGGCACAATGGTAAAGTGCTTGGCTACTAACTGAAAAAAGGTCAGAGGTTCCATCTCATCTGTAGGAGAAAGATATAGTAGCTTGCTTCCATAAAGACTACCATAAAGTCTTTGAAACCCTTTGGGACAGTTCTTCTCTGTTCTGTTGTTGTTGTTATGTGCCATGGAGTCGGTTCTGACTCATAGCGTCCCTGTACAGTGTTTCTGAGGCTGTAAATATTTATGGGAGCAGAAAGCCTCATCTTTCTCCTGAGGGACAGCTGGTAGTTTCGAACTGCTGACCTTGCGGTTCACAGCCCGATTCATAACCACTACGCTACCAGAGCTCCATTCTGTTCTGTTAGGTCACTGTAAGTTGGAATTGAATCAATAGCAACAGGTTTTTTGTTTAAGAACAAAAAGAAAGCTATCTCTGATGTTGTCTCCCTATTATTTCTAAAACTGTCCCTCTCTAGTGACTTATGTCCACCAAATATCCATCTCTAGTAACTTATGTCCACCTCTCTTTTCTGGACAATGCTGGATATATACCAGTAAGTTATTGTTGCCCAATTTTTTAGTTATGTGTTCTACATGCAGATCACCTCCCTACTTCAGAACATCATCAAATTAAGTAAGTAAGAACACAGCATCCCCCCACCCCCACCCCATGTTTAAAGTGTAGCCTTTGAGACTACAGTTGGGTCACCTTAATTAGTTTGTGAGGCACTCCAGATTTTTATTAGACTCAAGAGATGGCTTAATTGTTTTGCAAAAGTCTTGCTAGTCTCATTAATATCTTTTAGATACCATCTTATATATGGTTGACTCTATCAATTTTATATTGATTTTATTAGGCTGTATTTCAAAGAGCGAGATTTTAATCTGACCTTGTCACTAAATTAAATATATGATTACACACTTATTCTGGAAATTCTAGTAAGAATCAGCAAGGCCATCAAAAGCAACAACAAGAAATAAATGTAGATGATCATTGGAAAATTCATGGAGTTTGTATTTAGAATACTGAAGCTGTTTGTTTATCATACTTTCTTTATATTTCTGCTCTTGAAACGTCAACAAAGCTTAATGTAATTATTCATCTGAAGATCCCCTTGGTGGTTCTGAACTGCTGACCTTGAGGTTTGCAGCCCAACTCATAAACACTATGCTACCAGAGCGCCTTACAGTGGAAGCTAGCAACTTGATTTAAATGTAAAATCTTGGTGCTCCCTAGACTTAACTGAATTAGAAACTCTAGAAGTAATTTTGGATACAACAATGCTTTTCTTCATATTTAGTTCCCTTAATTTACTTCTGTATGATGATAATCTATCCTCATTTTCTTTGAGTGAACTATATCCCACAAATATCCACTGGTTTAAGGATGAACATTAGTCTAGCCTAAGCTAATTAGCCCATTATATTTCTTTGGATAAGTGTCAACTTTTATTATTATTTCTGGTGTTGCACTGTTGGATAAGTGCAGGACTGCAAGGTTGGTTTGAATCACAAGGTCGGTGGTTCAAACTCACCAGGCTCTCCTTGAAAACCCTGTATTGGGTGGCTGAGTTGTAAATAACTCAATGGCACTTAACAACAATTGTTATTACTAATTCCCAAGGTACTGTCTTAGCCCTTTTGTGTTTTACATTTTCTGTATAAACTAAATTATCCAATGAAGTAAATAACTTTAATACAACTAAGTTGTTGAAGTTAAGTGAGGTTGAGCTGCTTTTGACTCATAGTGACCCCATGTGACCAAGTAGAACTTCCCTATTGGGTTTTCTAGGTTGTAATCTTTACTGTAGTCCTGGTGTGGTGCTGGGCTGCAAAGTCAGTTTGACTGCAAGGCCAATAGTTCAAATCTACCAGTTACTCCTTGGAGACCCTATACTGGGTCGCTATGAGTCAGAACAATGACACACAGCTATAACAACAATCTTTACAGGAGCACATCACCAGTTCTTTTCTTCTATGGAGTCCCTGGGGTGGGGGTGGCGGGGTTTGACCATCAACATTTGGTTGGCAACTGATCACATTTGTGCCACTGGGGCGCCTTATTCAAAATCTACACTGTCATATTCTTATTTCTGTCCTTAACATCTGAACTCTAAGCCTATGTTTCATCCTACATCAGAGATAATGCACTAAGAATGAATTCCTTAATTCTTAGCAAACACTAAAAATGTCTCTCATGCTCTTCTTTTGATAATTATTGGTGACTCAGTATCAAAATATATAAATGCTAATAATTTTGCGTTCTTTTCTTTCCTTCAACCTCCCATGACTATTTCATTTGAGAACATTCATAAATGATTATGTCCTATAGATTCCACTCTACCTTACTTTTATGTGTATGCCCTTTTGTCCATTCCTCATTATTGTTATACTAATTTAAGCTTCTTCTTCTTTTTTTTTTTTTTGGTCTAGACGATTGCATTAGTCATCTAATAGTCTCTTACTGCCTTTAATATCCTTTCACATTTGCCCTTTGCATTGCTGTTGTAATACTTTTTCCAAAATCATAGGTTGAATCATATCACAAGTCATTTGTATTCTCAAGTAATATTCTGTTTCCTGCTGTCTACAGAAGTCTTAACACCATTATGTTGTACTCCAAATCCTTTCCAAAATGGTACTAAAGGAAATGTATTTTCTGCTACACCCTTTCATGAGCTCTACAATTCAATCAGATTAAGTTTTTTTGTTTTCCTTTGTCATTTTGAAGGAGACACTGAAATCCCAAGAACATAGGCCTATTTTATTATTATTTTTTTTACATTTTTGAGGCTGGATTGTTTTTCCTCTCTTTATTTATAGAAATACTTATTACCTTTTAAAATCCAATTCCAGTTCACCTTTTCCATGAAGCCATTCGGCCATAATAAACAAATTCTGTACTCACAAATTTATAGCATGCCTCTTCTGCTCCAGTTAACATGTATGTAAATTAATCTTGAAATACAACTTTCCCCTCAGAATTATCTTCATTCTCATCTAATGAAAACCTAAGAATATTTACTATAGTAATTCTGCCTCACACATCTTTGGAACCCAATTTTAACAAGAATATTTACCAAATAGATGCCCAGTAAATTTAAATATTCATGTTTTCTAATATTTCTTGGATTATAAACCCATTAAAAATATGAGCAAAGTTGTGAACCTATATTCTCTTTTAAAAGAAAAAAAACAAAATATATAACAAAAATTATAAAATACATGTACACAAAATTTAATTTAATGGGACTTGAGGTGGACACTTGAACTAGCATATTCACCATTTATTCCCAAACCATTCCATTTTACTGAGGCTTAGAAGCGTAATGCTTTTCTAGCAGAGTTCTTTGTAGTTTTTTTTCTGTTTCTCAAAATACAAGACCCATTATCTCTTCTTCCTGAAGTGTAAGCCACAACAAGGTCAGTGTTTCAAGCCCACCTGCTGCTCATGGTCAAAGATGAAATTTACTGCTCCTGAAAAGATTTACAACCTCAGAAACCATATAAAGGGTCTTTAGGAATCAGAATCAACTCAGTGGCACTTGATAACAACATTTATCCATCCTTAGACGTTGGAGTCACTTCCTGTCATTGCTTGAAGATTTTAGCTCCTATTTTATTTGACAACAAAATATTTTTTGTAACTCATCATAATTTCACTACACATATATAAATAATCTGTAGGGTTTAGATTAACTTTGCTCAAATAATTTAGTTTTTGTCCTCCATTCCTGAGAAATAACCTCTAAAATAACTTTGGCATGTAATGTTTTTGATAATGACTTCTAGACCACACCTAACAGGTTAGGTGAGATGATGAGATGACTCTGGAGTAGGGGCTGACTTGGTCAAAACATCACAAAGCAGTACCTCATAATTACCTGCTGACATTGACTGACCTCAGGGCAGAGACTGGAGTTTGCATTATGTAAGGAAATCTTCAATACAAACTCTGGACACAGGAGTTCCATAGGTTTCCTGGTTGATGAATGATATCTATGTATAGGGGAAGGTATAGCGCCCTTGGAAACATGAAATTTTGTGTTGGGAACCCTCCCAGATTTCACCCTGTGGGTCTCTTCATTTGTATCTTTTCTTTCTATGATAAAACTATAATTATAGGTACTGGTATATATTGTTTAACATCAATGATATATTCTATGAAATGTGATATTATGTGATTTGAATATAAGAACATCATGCTTAAGACATACATGCTGAAATTGTGAGTAATAACATTCACTGGTTTTCTTTCCTTTTTGAAATGTAATACTTTATTGTCTCAAAGTTTGCACATTCAATTAGATTTCCCCTTTACAATTTTTATGCAAATCATTTTGTGCTATTGTTTCCAGTTTTTACAATATGTCTGCATCTTCATTATTTCTATTCTCTTGTTCTATGTCCAGTATTCTACCTTCCATTCCCCTCCCTGCCTTATTGCCTTTGCTTTTGGATAAATGTATACCATTTGACTTCATATAGCTCATTGTTTAAGGGAGCACTTTATTTCATGGGCAAAATTGTTTATTTTATAAACCAATTTATTATTTGGCTGACAGCTGACCTGCAGAAATAGTTCAAATCTGTGTTCAAAGTTCATTTTAGGATCTCAGGAATTCCTCTAGTCTCTGTCCAGTTTTTTTAGGAATTTCAATTTTGTTTTACATTTCTTCTCATTTTATCCCAGATCTCCTATTGTGTCTCTGGTCAGAACAGTCACTAATGGTAGTATAGTGGTTATGAGTTGGGCTACTAACCTCAAGGTCAGTAGTTCAAAACTACCAGCCATTCTGTGAGAGAAAGATGAGGCTTTCTGCTCCTATAATGATTTACAACCTTGGAATCCCTATGCAGGGTCTCTGTGAGTTGGAACTGACTCCATAGCACACCACCGCCATTGGTTCCATGGATTTATTTCTTCTTTGAGTTTTGGATTTCCTTCATTCTCTTTATTCCATATGAGTAGAGAATAATAGTTGTTTCTTAGTTGACTGCTTACATACTTTTATTTTATTTACAAATCGATGTTTATTTTATAACAAATTTTTTTTAAGGTTTTTATTGTGGATTGAGTGAAAGTTTACAGGGCAGATCATCAGTTTTACATTCAACAAATCATATACCTTGTTTCATTACAATGATTATAATCCCCTCTATGTACCATCAATTAATAGTATTTCTCTCTATTCACTTTAGCTTTTTTAAAAAACAAACAAACAAACAAACA
>NW_006408709.1:2814096-2816313 GCF_000296735.1 Chrysochloris asiatica | reverse complement strand
CAAAGGGCACATTCTGCAAGTCTGCCTCCTGGCCACCAGCTCTTAGTCCCTCTCTTCCCATGAATCTAGAGTCCTCAGCCACTCCCCCTCTCCATGACCCCATCTCTGCCTCCATCTCTGGCATCACGCCTCCATCTCTGGTGTCACTGCTTCTCTGGATAAGGCCCCGTATTCTGCTTGTGCTCTTCTCCTTTAATGGTCCTAGGATCCTCTGTTTCTGGACTGAAAGATTAGGCACTCCCCTGTTTTTGTTACAAAACTTCTACGTTTACAATTGTGACAGTTGCAATTAGTCGTGACAACAACTATTCACTATTGAATCATACGAATCTTACCCCATCTCTTGCTGGGTGTAAAATGAACCATCTCAGAAGCAAGAATGGGGATCTCACTACCATCAAGAAAGTAAAGCCAGGAGATGAGTTCATCCTTTGAACTCAGAGATCCCTGCACATTTAACCTCCTCAATCCAGGAAACAGAGAGGTGTGACACCAGAGAAGTGGTGGAGAAGTGAGGTCAAAAGAGGCAGCAACACTAAGGGCATAAGGCAGAGCAGCTTCCTGACCCACAGTGCAAGAAAACGGTGTTCCTCCAGGCAGAAGTCTCACTTGTGCAGTGGGTTACCCTGAGACACTTAATAAGCAAGCTATGTTTGCTGATCCTTTGGGATGATGCTACAGGCATATGGACATTAATGGCATTGCCATAATGCCCTTTGGACATTTATGGTAGTGCTAAGGAGCTCTGGTAGTGTAGTAGTTATGAATTGGGCTGCAAACCTTAAGGTCAGCAGTTTGAAACGACCAGCTGTTCCGTGGGAGAAAGATGAGGCTTTCTGCTCCCATAAAGATTTATAACTTCGGAAACCCTATACAGGGTCACTGTGAGTTGGAACCTACTCCATGGCACATAACCACCAACCACCACCAAAGAACTTTGTAACATTGCCTGAGCTGGCCAGGGGCCTAAAGGCCATGTGGCTGAGAGTCTGAGGACTAAAGGGAGGCAGCTGTGGGCATGGCTGAGAAGAGGCTGTCTTGAGTAAAGAACAACATTGTCCTGAGCATTTCTGATTCTGATCTGTAACCTGTTAACTTCCCTAGTAAGCTTTGTGGGTTTTATGTGGCCACTGCAATCCATTATCAAACACAGCACAGAAGTAGATATTGACTTTGGGAGGGACAGTGGATGGATGTCAGAATCAGGAAAAAGGTTAGAGGTTGCAGGAAAATCTTAGTTCTGTCTCATAGGTATCTCAGCCTTGGACCGATGTTGAATTTGATATACCTCCTCCCATTTTAAGTCAAAGGAAGTCAGATTCACCTCAATACAATACTTACATTGACCTTCTTGTTTCCAATGATTTTTTTCTTGACCTTACCACAGCTATCTCTTATCTAGGTCATAGATCAGCTTGTGCCACTACTAAAAACTGCACTAATTCTGTATTCTAAATTTCAAGTACTCCATTATGCCCACTATCTCCTATCTTTCTAGTTGACTGCTTCTATTATCCCAATTGCAAAAACATGCAACTAGGGCCCAAAATCCTATTAACTTTTTATTATTATTATAACTTCATGGTTCATTTTTCTGAGCACACCCTTGGCTGTGCTTTAAAATGTCTTATAATTTCTCTTTCAAACTCACTTGGAAAAATGTTAATCATGGTTAGGTCCAACCACCTAATGTAATGCTCTGCTAGCACATGAGCAGTAAAAGAGGCTTCAGAAATATCACAGTACCATGGTAACTGTTGTTGTTAGATGCCGCTGAGTTGGTCCCAACTCATGGTCCCAACTCATGGCACAACAAAACAAAACACTGCCCAGTCCTGCACCATCCTCACAATTGTTATGTTTGAGTTCATTGCTGCTGCCACCATGTCAATCCATCCTGTTGGGGGTCTTCAAATTTCCCTGATCCTCTATTTTATTAAGGATAATGTCCTTCTCAAGGGACTGGACGCTCCTGACAATATATCCAAAGTATGCAAGATGACGTCTTGCCATTCTCAGTCCTAAGGAATATTCTGTCTGTATATCTTTCAAGACAGATTTGTTTATTCTTCTTGCAGTCCCTGATACTTTTAATATTCTTTACCAACACCATAATTCAAAAGCACTGATTGTTCTACAGTCTTCCTTAGTCATTGTTCAACTTTCACATGCATATGAGGTCATTGAAAATACCACGGCTTGGGTCAGGTGCACTTT
>NW_006408709.1:2811636-2812423 GCF_000296735.1 Chrysochloris asiatica | reverse complement strand
TCAAAAGCAAGTTTCAGTCTCTTTTGATATACACTTTGGTCTTTTCTTTCTATCCTGCCTTTTTAATGAATGATCTTTTGTGTTCTTTATGTATGATGTTCTTGCTTTCATTCCACAACTCTTCTAATCTTCATTCATTAGTGTCTAATACATGAAATCCATTCTTGAGATGGTCTCTAAATTTAGGTGGTATATTTTCAAGGTCAAATTTTGGCTCTCATGGACATATTTTTGTTTTCTTCTGCTTCATGCTGAACTTCCATATAGCAGTGGATGGTCTGTTCCATAATCGTCCCCTGGCTTTCTTTTTGCTAATGAGATTGAGTTTCTCTATTGCCTCTTCCCACTAATTTAGTAGATTTGATTCTTGTGAATTCTATCTGCTGGTGTCAAAGTGTATAGTCAAAGAAAGGTATTTGCAACTAATAAGTCATTGGTCTTGGAAAATTCTATCATGAGCTCTCCAGTTGTTGTTATTTTTTTTCTTTTTTCTATCACTAAGTCTATATTTTACAACTACTGATCCTTCCCCTATGTTTCCAATCTTCACATTTCAAATCACCAAAAATTATCAATGCATATTGATTAATTTCAGAATGAAGAAGGTGCTAGAATTTTTCAATTTCATTACCATTGCATTTAGTAGTTGCTGTATAAATTTGAATAACAAAACATTATTAACTGTTCTACATTGTAGGCATATAGATATTACATTACCACAGACACCAATGCACTTTAAGATAGATTTTGCAATGCTCCTTTTGTTGATGAATGTGTTGCCATTCCT
>NW_006408709.1:2808877-2810061 GCF_000296735.1 Chrysochloris asiatica | reverse complement strand
GCATAACATGGATGAACCTTGAGGACATTATGTTGAGTGATATTAGTCAGTCACAAAAGGACCACTACTGTAAAAGACTAAGAAAAAGAACCCATACTAAAGAGGGGGAGGGAGCTTCTTTTCTGGTTACTGGGAAGAGGGGGATGGGGTGAGGGGAGGAAGGGAAGGTAGAGCACAGGGTATCAACTAGATACAGGACAATTTAGGTGCTGGGGGTGGGGAATACACAAGAAGAGGGAGTGGAATGAATGAACATTGTGGATTGGAAAACATTTAGGCAGGTTTGTGTGGGCTAAGTGAGACAGAGGTAAATAATGATGTATGCACAATCTTGGAACAACAGGGCTCTGGGATACAGGGATTGAGCCATGGTTGGAATGGGGAAAGGGGGCGAAATAATGTTAAGATTCTTGGCTGTCTTTTGATTCTTGGTTTCCCTTGCATACCATTATAAAATATACACTTGAGGAGGAGAGAAAGGAATAGCCAGAAATATCACCATAGAAAGCTTGTAAGTCCATCTTCTGTCTATAACTGATTGGAAAACCTAAAATGGTCCTACAACGTGCCCAGTGAAAGAGGCTTCTTGTGGATCCTCTTCATTAGATAAGTCCATAAATGGAATCCTGAACCCCATCCAGAATCTTTTGAGGTGGGAAATTTCCACTTGATGGGACAAGTAGACCAGTCTGGAGTGGCTAAAAAACAGATGATACTTCTTGAAAGAAAGACTGACAGGAAAAATACAGAACAATAATGGCAGTCTGACATTACTACAAGAACAAGTAAGTTACTCGCCCAGGAGACATCAAGGCAAGTGGCCAAGTCCCCTCAGGGCAAACTGCCTTCCAATGGGAATGCATGAACAGATACATGCTCTGAATGTGACCATGTTCGTCACCAATAAGGAGAAGTGAGGGAAAAACTGCAATGAAGCTGTGAGCTAAACCCTGCAACGTTCCATAGTTTCCTGTGAACCTGGGTGGAGACCTGGTTGGCCAGCAGTGTGACAAGACCTGGGGACTCTTGGGCCCAGAGTCCATGACATAGCCACTAAGGACTAGAATGGAGAGTGAAGTGTACAGCTTATAAGAAGAGAAGGTATATGCATAAGAATAGCCACACTTGCAGATAATACCCTCTTGACCTGCCTTCAATGACTGGATGATCAGAGCTCAACTAGA
>NW_006408709.1:2739366-2808582 GCF_000296735.1 Chrysochloris asiatica | reverse complement strand
CTTGTGGTAAAATAGTGAATAATAGTTATCAGGACTGATTGTCAGGGTTAGAAATGTAAAGGTAGACATTTTGTAGCAAAAGGAGGGGAGTGACTGACTTTGCAGTCCAGGAGCAGAGGTCCCTGGGACCATCAAAGGAGAAGAGCGGAGAGTGGGATCCTACCCAGAAGAATAATGATGCCAGAGATGGAGGTGGAGAAAATGAAGTGGAGAGATAGAGCCACTGGGGACTCTAGACCCAGAGAGGGAGAGGGGTTGTGTGCTGAGGACTGGGGACAGGGTTGCAAAATTCTAATTCTGAGAAACACTGAATTTAGCAACAATGAATTAGAATAATATCCTAACACCAAATCCTAGACTCAGAACCACTTGATTGATAAACAATATCCTTGTATATAAATCCTGAAATAAACCTTTGAATACATAAAATTAAATTTTCTTTAGTCATTTCTAAAGGAATGGTGGCAATTAAAAAATTACAAATTATAGAGCAATACTTAGGAATTAATACTCTTAGGTACTGATAATAACTGGGAACAGTGAATACCAGTATGGTGGTCAATTGCTCAGGTTATAGAATCTATATAGTGATTTTTTTTTTTTTCCTGCTGTCCAGTGTGTATGCATTCTGCACTGATTTTCCTAGCCATTGAATGTTTAACTGTATGAACATACTCACCAACTAGAAGAAAGATAACTTAGCTCCCTGACCAATGGTTTATGGGCTATTGTGTTAGGAGTCCTGGTGTGTCCTGTGGGACAATGCACTGGACTGTAAGGTCAGTGGATCAAACTCATCAGTTGCTCCTCAGAAATGTTTCTACACAAGGTCCCTGTGAGTTGGAACCAGCTCGAGGGCACATAACAGCAACAACAATGTTAGGAATATAAAGTTGAAGGTTTTGGAATTTTCCCTGCTCATCAGTATACTGGAAAAATCACATCTCTAGGTGTCATGAAGATTGGTGTCATCAGTAAAGACTTGTAAGCTGGTGGGATGGTGATACATATATATCTTCTAAAATTAACTATTTGTGCTATGCAAAAGATGGATGGATCCCTGAAAATAAGCATGAATTACTAAAAGTTTAATCATAATTCTAATGGCAACTGCTATTCTAAATGTGATTTCTTTAGTAAGCATCTCAGTAAAACCTCTGCATTGTTGTTGTTAAGTACCATCGAGTTGGTTCTGACCCATAGTGAATCAGCATAGGGTTTCTGAGGTGTGGCTGGTGGCTTTAATCTGCTGACCTGTGGTTAGCAGTGCAGTGATTACCTTACAGTGCCACAAGGTATTACTAATCCTTTAGAAGTAAAGTTTATTTTTCTATTTAAATATGCAAAGAGCAAAAGGAATAGTTTGCTTAAACTTAGTTAAGATGGCTATAAATTTCCACAATTTTGACTCAAGTTGATCTCAACTTTCTGACTTGATGTCTGTCACCTGTTCACTTATGTTGACACCACATTGATAAGAATGGTAAATGCAAAGTAGTAGGTCCCTGATTACTTCCTGAAGACACATAGCTGATGGTATGGCATTATATAAATATTATGAAAATTCATTATCTTGTCACTTAAGTGAGACTTTTGCAGCTTTAGAAATCAAGGTATATTAGAATATTTCCATCAAGGTGGAAAACAAGCTGTTGTAGCTTACACTTTCCTTCCACTAATAAAGAGGCACAGCACGAATTGTTGATTGAATTTTGGAGGTAGCATAAGTGGACTAGTGATGGCTAGGTACCATCGAGTTGGGTCCAACTCATAGTGACCCTATATACAATAGAATGAAACACTGCCCAGTCCTGCACCATGTTCATAATTGTTGTTATACTTTAGCCCATTACTGTTGGCACTGTACCAATCTATCTCATTGGGTGTTTTTCTCTTTTCCACTGATTCTCCACTTTGCCAAGTATAATGTACTTCTCTAGGGAATGGTCCCACCTAATAACATGTCCAACGTATGAGAGATGAAGTTTCACCATCCTGGCTTTTAAGGAGCGTTCTGGCTGTACTTCTTCCAACACAGATTGGTTTGTTCTGGAAGTCCAGGGTACTTTTAACATTCTCCTCCAACAACATAACTCAAATGCATCAATCCTTCTGTGGTATTATTTCTTTATTTTTCAATTTTCACATGTATGTGAGATTATGAAAACACAATTTCTTGGTTTGGGTTCACATCGATCCTCAACCTGACATCTTTGCTCTTGAAAACTTTGAAGAGCTTTTGTGCAGAAGATTTGCTTAATATGTTGTTTGATTTGAAGAGTTCTTGTGTAGCAGATTTGCCTACAAAGTACGTTGTTTGATTTCTTGACTGCTGTTTCCATAAGTGTTTATAGTGGATCCAAGCAAAATGAAGTCTTTGACAAGTTCAATCTTGTTTCCATTTATCATTATGTTATTTATTGGTTCAATGGTAAGGATTTTTGTTTTCTTTATATTGAGGTGCAACTCACACTACAGCTTTGATATTCATCAGTAAGCATTTTAAATCGTCTTCACTTTCAGCAAGCAAGGGTGTATTATCTGCATATCACAGGTTGTTAATGAGTTTTCTTCCAATCATGATGCCATGCACTTCTTCATATAATCCAGATTCTCAGATTATTTGTTGAGCATACAATTAGAATAAGTATGGTGAAAGAATGAAACCCTGGCATGCACCATTCCTGACTTTAAACCATTCTGTATCCCCTTGTTCTGTTTGAATGACTGCCTCTTGGTCTATGCACAAGTTGCTAATGAGAACAATTAAGAGTTTTGGAATATATATTCTTCGCAATGTTGTCCATAGCTTGTCATGATCCACACAGTCAAAAGCCTTAGTGCAATCAGTTAAGCATAGGTAAAAATCTTTCTGGTATTCTCTGCTATCAGTCAAGATACATCTGATGGCAGCAATTTAACAGCCATGTCTAAATCTGGCTTGAACCTCTAGTGCTTCCTGTCAATGTACTGCTGCAACGTTTTTGAATTATCTTTAGGAAAATTTTATTTGCATGTGATATTAATGATATCGTATGATGATTTCCACATTCTTTTGGGTCATCTCTTTTAGGAAAAGGCACAGATATGGATCTTTTTCACTGATTTGGCCAGGCAGCTGTCTTTCAAATATCTTGGCATACATGAGTGAGTGCCTCCAAGACTGCAGCAGTTTGTTGAAAGATTTCAATTTGCATTCCATCACTTTCTGGACCCTCGTTCTTCTCCAACATCTTAAGGTCACCTTGTACTTCTTCCTTCTGTACCATTGGCTGTTGATCATATGCTACCTCTTGTAATGTTTGAACACCGACCATTTCATATTTTTTTTCATGAAGCAGAAATATCAAAAGTAGATATATTCCTTTCGTCTTCTCTTGATATTTCTACTTCATTCAGTATTTTGTCCATTGTTGTTGTTAAGTGCCATTGAATCCGTCCTGATTCATAGCAGCCCTGTATAGGGTTTCTGAGGTGTGATGGTGGGCTTGTGATTCAAATTCACCTAGCTGTCCAGTGTATATCCTATAGTGTCACACCAGGACACCATTTTGCCCATGGAGTCCTTCGATATTGCAATATTACAAGTGGAAGCTTGAAGTTTTTTCTTCAGTTTTTTCAACTTGAGAAATGCTGAATGTGTACTTCCCTTTTGGTTTTCAAACTCAATGTCTTTCAGCATTTCAGTATAATACTCGAGTTTTTCTTCTCAAACTTCTCTGAAATTTTCTGGTTAGCTCTTTTACTCCTCATGTCTTCATTTTCTTTTAGCATCTCTAGGCTAGAAAGCAAGTTTCAGAGTTTTTTCTGACATCCACTTTGGTCTTTTTCTTTGTTCTTATTGTCTAAATGACCTTTTGCTTCCTCCTTTTATGATTCTCTTAATGTCATCCACAGTTGACATAAACACAGTTCTTCTATTCTTTTGTCATTAGTGTCCAATGCATCAAATCTGTTCTTGAGATGATTTCTAAATTCAGATAGTATATGTTCAAGGTCATATTTTGGTTCTCGTGAACTTGTTTTAATTTTCTTCAATTTCAGACTGAACTTGCATATGAACAATTGATAATCTATTCCACAGTCTGCCCCGGCCTTGTTTTCAGTGATGGTATTGAGCTTTTCCATGGTCTCTTCCCACAGATGTAGTCAATTTAATTATGTGTATTTAATCAGGTGAGGTCCATGTGTTAAGGTCTCTTTTACATTGTTTAAAAAGGTATTTACAATAAATAAATCATTGGTTTTGCAAAATTCTATCATGTAATCTGCAGCATCATTTCTATCACCATGGTGGTACTTTCCGATTATTGACCCCTCCTCTTTGTTTTCAGCCTTCACATTCCAATCAAGAGCAATTATCAATATATCTTTGTTGTATGTTTGATCAATTTCAGACTGAAGAAATTGATATAATGCTTCAATTTTATCATCATTGACTTTAGTATTTGGTGCATTAGTTTAAATAATAATGGTATTAACTGGTGTTCCTCGTAGGTGTTTGGATATTATCCTATGATAAACAGCATTCTGTTACAAGATAGATCTTGAAAGGTTCTTTCTGGTTATGAATGCTATGCCATTTCTCTTAAGCTTGTAGTTCCTAGCAGCATAATCCACATGATTGCCAGATTAAAAATTGCTAATACCAATTCATTTCAGCTAACTAATTCCTAGGATGTCAATCTATATGCATTCCTTTCATTTTTAGCAAGTTTAATTAGCCTAGACTCATATTTTGTACATTCCATGCTCTGATTATTAAAGATTGTTCATAGATCTTTCTCCTCATTTTGAGTTGTGCCCCCTAAATAAATAAAGGTCTTGAATACTTTGCACCGTTTTTATCACCACTGTCAACTCTACTTTGAGGGTGCACCTCTTCTCCACGTGCATTTTGAGTGCCTTTCAACCTGAGAGGCTCATCTTCTGGCATATATCTGACAATATTCTGGCACTATTCATGTTTTTATTTTCTGGTTCTATATTTGACACCATTCCACTGCTAGTCATAAGGCTTTCAGTTGCTAAATGTTCAGAAGTCTACTTCTCCTTCTTCCTAATCATTCTTAATCTGAAAGCTCAGCTGAAGCCTGTCTACCATGGGTGGCATGGCTGGTGTTTAAAATACTGGTGGTTTAGCTTCCAACATCACTGAATCTTGCGAGTCCCCACAGTATGACAAACTGACAGACAAGTGGTGGAAGTAGCCCAGAGTTATATGCAAACAGGCATTTTCAATTGATTTACTGATTTAATTTTAAAGTAGACAAATTTAAATGGGACTCAGAGAAAAGTAAGATGTTGTAGGTAATCACAGTTTTAATGTAAATATCTCTGTCCCTTGCTTCCTAGATTAGACCTATAGCAATTAAAATGCCCCTGGCTGGCAAAGAAGGATTTTGTGACAGATCACAGTAGGTGAATTTCAGTGGAAGGTCACTTGACTTTTGAAGCAAATGCATGCCCTCTTTAGCAAGTATCATTATGGAAGAATTTTTTTTTATGAACAATATTTTGCTTTTGGTCCTGTTAAGTACTGAATAAGAAGCCCAGGTGGTACAGTGGTTAGGAGATTGACTGATAACTGAAAGATCAGCCGTTCATAACCACCAGACATTCCTTGGGTGAAATTTGTAGCAATTTGTTTCTATACAGATGTACAATACTGCAAACTCTATGGGGGACAGTTCTACTTAGTCCCATAGGGTCACTATGAGTCAGAATCAATTTGACAGCAATAGAGAGAGACTAAATGCTATAGCTTGCCAGTTGATTGTACAACTTGGATGGCCCACCATGAGTTACACATTCTGATTCAGTTTACTAATCAGTTAATATTGTAATAATGCCACATAAACCCAAATGATTTAAAATAAGAATTATTTCTTAATTTTGCCTCTGAGGGTCTTACTGATTTTTCATGGGTTGGCAATACTCAGCTGGTACAATCTGAACTCTGAGATCCATGTGTCTTTATGTCATGTCTCAAACTAAGTGTCTATGACATGTTCTTCTTGTGGTTGTTGTTGTTAGGTGCTGTTAACTAATAGTGACCTTATGCACAACAGAACAAAACACTGCTTGGTACTTTGCCAACCTTACAATCATTGCTACGCTTGAGCCCACTGCTGCTGCCACTGTGCAAATCCATCTCATTGGGGCTTCTTTGTTGCTGACCCTTGACTTTACCAAGCATGATGGTCTTTCCAGGGAATGGTCCCTCTTGATAATATGTCCGAAGTATGAGAAACAAAGTCTGGCCATCCTAGCTTCTAAGGAGCAATCTGGCTGTACTTCTTCCAACACAGATCTGTTTTTTCTTTTGGAAGTCCATGGTACTTTCAGTATTTTCCTCTAATACCATAACTCCAATGCATCAATTCTTCTATGGTCTTCTTTATTCACTATCCAACTTTCATATGCATATGAGATGATTGAAAGTATTGTAGCTTGGGTCAGGTGCGCCTTAGTTCTCAAACCGACATCTTTGCTTTTGAATACTTTAAAGAGTTCTTGTGCAGCTGTTTTGCTTAGTGTAATATGTCATTTGATTTCTTGATTGCTGTGTCCCTCAGTGCTGATTGTTGATCTGAGCAAAACGAGGTGTTTGACAACTTCAGTCTTTCCCCCTTTTATCTTGATGATATTTATTGGTACAGTAGTGAGGATTTTTGTTTTCTTTACATTGAGGAGCAACTCATATTGAAGGCTGTGGTCTTTCATCTTCATCAGTAAGTATTTTAAGTCATCTTTGCTTTCAGAAAACAATATCGTATCGTCAGCATATCACAAGTTGCTAATGAGTCTTCCACAAATTCGGATGTCACATTCTTCTTCAAATAATCCAGCTTTTTGCACTATTTTCTCAGCATATAGTATTTAATAAGTATGGGGAGTAATACAATTTATATAAAATATATACAATCTCCTATTCTGTGCCTATATTGAGAGATCCATTCATGTATCTCTATCACAAAGCTTCTTGTAAGGAATCTTGTAATGCCTCCAATACATTGCCCATATGACCAAATAAAATTTTCCCTGTTCATGAATAACTATAGATCCATACTTCTAACAGTCTCTCTTTCCAGGCAAAGAAGATACATTTTGCTGCTTCCTGGAGAATATCCTGCCAATATTATAATGAAATGTGCAAAGATTTTGAGTTAGAAACTGAAAGGGAGGAAGGCACTCAGCGTTTCTCAAGCTGAGGGAACTGAAGGAAAAATTCAAGCCTTGACTTGCAATATTGAAAGATTCTATGGGCAAAATATCAAATGATGCAGAAAGCATAAAAATAAGATGGAAGAAATGTACAGAGTCACTGTACCAAAAAGAAATGGCTGATGTCCTACCATTTCAATAGATAGCATATGATCAAAAGCCAATGATACTGAAGGAAGAAGTCCAAGGTGCACTGAAGGCATTGGAAACGCGTATGACTCAGGGAATTGATGGTGTTAATTAAAATCTTCCAACCAACTGACACAGCACTGGATGCACTCAGTCATCTCTGCCAAGAAATTTGGAAGACAACTACCTGGCCTACTGATTGGAAGAGATCCATACCTGTACCCATTCCAAAGAAAGGCGACTCAACAGAATATAGAAATCATCGGACAATATCGCATGCAAATAAAGTTTTGCTTAAGATTATTCAAAAATACCTGAAATAGTGCATTGACAAAGAACTGCCAGAGGTTCAAGCTGGATTCAGACAAGGGTGTGAATTAAGGATATTATTGCTGGCATCAGATGGATCTTGGCTGAAAGCAAAGAATACAAGAAATATGTTTACCTGTTCTTTATTGACTATACAAAGATTTTTTGTTGTGTGGATCAAGACAAGTTATGGACAACATTGCAAGAATGAGCAGTCCCCAACACTTAATTGTGCTCATGAGGAATCTATTATATATATCAAAAGGCTATTCTTTGTGCAGAAAAAAGGGATACTGAATGGTTTAACAGTAGAAAAGATGTGTGCCATGAATATAGCTCTCAATTCAGGAGCAGAATAGGAGATTACATATAGTTCTTGTAAATGATCATCAAAGTTACGAGTCAGGCTGTTAACCTCAAGGTCAGCAGTTTGAAACTACAAGCTGTTCCATGGGAGGAAGAAGAGTCTTTCCATATAGATTTACAACCTTGGAGATGCTATACAGGGTCATTCTGAGTCAAAATTAACTCCATGACACATAACCACCACCACCACCACCATAGAAGAATCTTTTATTCAGATAGACCACCTGACCCATTACATGGCTGCCAATCTGTTTTTTAACCATTTAAGTTCATGTGCAAGGAGCTCATGAACAAATGAGCATGATAGCAGGAACTCTATATTTTTACTTACTGAAGTTTTTATCTGAGGATTTACATTGTGTATTTCAACACTGAATTAATGAATAATAAGCCCCTGATACACTATCATACTCTAGGGGGCTATTATGGAATGGATTATGTACTCCCAGAAGATGTATTGAAGTTTGAACATCTGACACCAGTGAATGTGACTTTGTTTGAAAATAACATATTTGACAATGTTATCAGTTATCATTAGAGTATCTTAACATAGTTCCTAATCTAACCTGAGTGGTGTTATAAAAGAGAAGAAGAGAACCAGGCAGACAGGAAAAAAAGTTATGTGTCCACATAGTTGTGATTGTATATATATCTATCATGATTGCATATATATATACACATACACACACTTGGGACTTTCAGAAAAAAAGCTAAATGGTGACTACACATATGATTTCTCCTGATAAAACATTCAAGAATAAGATTGACTGCATCTACGGGAAGAGACGATGGAGAAGCTCAATGATGGCAAGACTTCATCTCATATACTTTGGACTCGTTATCAGGACAGATCTGTCTCTGACAAAGGTTGGTAAAGTAGAAGATCAATGAAAATGAGGAGATTCCCAATGAAAAAGACTGACACAATGGGCTGCAAAATGGGCTTAAACATAACTATAATTGTGAGGATGGTGCAGGTCTAGCAGTGTTTCATTCTGCTGTGCATAGGGTCACTATTAGTGGAAGCTGACTCGATGACACCTAACAACAGAATCTTACAGAGAAAAGAAAGGATTTCCCCTAGAATCTTAGGAGAGAACATGGCCTTACAAATGCCCTGGATTCTTACTACTAGCCTTCAGAACTGAAAGATATTAAGTTTCTGTTCTTATAAGCTACCCAATTTATAGTACTTTGTTACAGCAGTCCTAACACAGAAGCGAACACAGGGAATGCCCTGTGGGATAGTTGAATCCATTCCATAATATAAGGGGTAGAAATTTTTCACACTGAGATTGATTTTATTCTGCATATGGTTAGACCTACAGAATGGCTTACTAAACAGACCTATTAAATGTCATAAGGCATTTAATTAGTGACTACATAGGAATAATTCATCTTGCCCCACAAATCTAAGTGTATGGACCTAAGGTGTTCCTTCACTTAAAGTCAAACCAGAATCTGAAAATTAGAATACAGTTGCTTGAAATCTTGAGAAGATCACTTTGAGGATAATATTTTGAAAATTTGATTTTTTTCTTAATGAAGTTGGGTATTTGTAACAGTCCCAATAATGTGGGTTATGCCACCATAAAACAAAATTCTCTATCTCAGAGCCTTACTGTATTAAAAAATTTATTTCTTATTCATACTAATTTACAATTGCAGGCATTCATCATGACTATTCAGGGATCAAGCCCAACTGAGCAGACATTATTTTGAACATTGTTCTGTCAGTGGGTAAAGACAGCTCCAGAGTATCTTACTGTGGCTTAGAAGTGACACACTTCACTTCTGCTCATACCTTATTTTCCACAATATTTACATGGCTTCAGATAAACCCAGATGCAGAAAACGTAATCTTTTCATGAACCTGGAGTAGGAGGAATCAGAGCAGTGTTGCTGATTACCAAATTATCTAACCAGGAATTCTGCAAACATTTCTCAAGTCATTAAAATCATTATCTGGAGATCTCTCATACATAGTTTTCAATTTGTGAGGAACTGGAAAATTTGTTTCTCGTATGTTCTTTTGAGCAAATAATCTGAAAACCTGGACTCTATAAAGAAGAGTGCAATCACAGAATCAAGATAGGAAGAAGACTCATTAATCTGTGATATGCAGATGACACAATTTTGCTTGTTGAAAGTTAAGAGGACTTGAAACACTGACTAATGAAGATCAAAGCACACAGTCTTCAGTATGGATTGTATCTCAAGATAGAAAACACAAAACTCCTCCTCACTGGACCAAGACATAACAACCTGATAAAGGGAGGAAACATTGGTGTTATCAAGAATTTCATTTTACTTGGATCCACAATCAACGTCTGGGAAGCAGCAGTCAAGAAAATCAAATAATGTATTCCATTGGGCAAATCTGATGCAAAAGACCTCTTTGAAGAGTAAGAAAGAAAACATGTCACTTTGAGAATGCAAAAAGGTGTGCCTGACCCAAGCCATGGTATTTTCAATAGTTTCATATGAATGTGAAAGCTGGATAATTAATGAGGAAGACTGAAGAAGAATTTATGCATTTGGCTTATGGTGTTAGAGAAAAGTACTGAATATACATGGAGAATGAACAAAATTGTCTTGGAAGAAGTACAGCTAAAATGTTCCTTAGAGGTCAGGGTGGCAAGACTTGTCTCATGTACTTTGGATATGTGATCAGATGGGTCCATTCTCTGGAAAAGGCCCTCATATTTGGTAAAATGGAAAGTTATTGAAAACAGAGAATGATCATCAAGGAGTTGGGTTGATTCAGTAGCTACTACAATGGGATCAAACATAGCAATGATTGTGAGGGTGTGGCAGGTTTGGGCAGTGTTTCCTTCTGTTGTTCATAGGGTCTCTATGCCTTGTAACTAACTGAATGGCACCCAACAACAATATATTCCTCAAGTGATTTCCTTGAAACTATGCTACCTTACTTGTTTTTCCATTTTTTAAAATTAGTTTTTCCCCTGTTATTTCTTTTGTCTTTTTAAGGTTTTGTCTCAAGCAGGTAGTCTAAGAATAACAAATTCAGTGTGAAAACATGGGTTGACTCATAAGAGGTAGGATAAATGTTTCTCTTGGGAAAAGGTCAAGGGCTTAAAGAAGATGATTCTGAAGTGCACTTTGTTGGAGAATAAAGGACATTACATAAAATTGAATTCTATTCTAGCTATCCTGAAGTACTTCAAGAATAAAGAATTAGAAAATGTTGGAAATAGAGTGAGTCTAGAGAAAAATGTCCCTTTCATTATCCACTTAGTAATAGTTCAAACAGAGATGTGGATATTAGAACCTGGTTTTATCAATTGCGTTATAAATGCTACTTTGCTACTCAGACTACTCCAGTTATTTCAAAGTGCCATGGATTGCTTTGCTTCAATCAACCATTCATATGAGCAGGAAGGGCTGTACTTATGGGTTGGTAAATGAAGCTTCTTTTATATTCATTTTTTTGAAGTATGTTTTACGATGGGTATGGGGTCCTAAGGAATACAATTTGGCTGCAGATGCAGGAATAGCAAGATACCATAAAGCAAGCCAGATATGGCATTTCACATAAATATAACTTCATTATTTTTCCTACTGATATTATTATTTTTTTAAACATTTTACTTTAATGTTATATTTAATGGGTTTTTAACTAGAATTTATTGAATAATTGTTATATGCACAGCACAATGGCCATACTTGTTTCTACTTGAGGTAAAAGCTCTCTGTGAATTTCATCCTATCTATGAACTTCATAGAAGTGGCACAAAAATGATCACCCTATCTAGGAGTACCATTTACTGAATAAATCTAACAAAGATAAATGCAAGTTGTATGCTTCTATGACTAAAAAATAGAAGAATGGGAATTTAAAGAGGAATGTAACACCATATATGGGAAAGTTTGAAATGAATACATACTTTTTCTGAGACATCTTAAAAGCAGAAGATTCTCAACAGTTAAAAGGGTTATATTTCCCTTAATATGTGCACTAAGTGGAATCTTTAAGCCTCAAGCTTTCTCCTGGCTCAATCACAATGCTTTTAGACTTGCCTAGTAGCTCTCATCTGGGGAACTCAGAACAAACCCACTGTATTAATGCTTGCTCACAATATTGTAAAGAATTTTAGACAAGGAAACTTAATCTTCAAATTAAAGACAAAAAAAAATTGAGACCTGAAGAGCCTGAGATCAGGAAAGTTCCATCTGAGTTGGAACTAGAATGAACTTGTTTCCAGACCAGTAATCTTTCTACAGGTCACTATGTCCATACAATTTCTTATGACTGAGTCTATTGATAAATTGAAATAAAGTTGAAGTTCTGGTGTGATGCTGTAGGATAAGCACTGGGCTACTCACCTTAAGGTCAGTGATTCAGACCCACTAGGTGCTCCTTAGAAACCCTGTACAGGGTCTCTGAATTGGACCAACTCGACATTACTTTGCAGCAACAAAATGGTGCTGTGGGTTAATGCACTGGACTGCAAAGTTCATTTTAACCACAAGGTTGGCAGTTCAAGCTCTCCAGCTGCTCCTTGGAAATCTGATACAGGGTTGTTATGGGTCAGAACAAGCTTAGCGGCACTTAACAACAACAAAAATATCTAATTAGATAACTAAGCAAAATTTAATGACTGTGATTCTGTCCCTACAGAGATGTGAGACAATTGTCATTATTAGTAAGTTACTAAACAGTAAGTTTAGTAAGTTACTAAAAAACAGCAACTCAAAAAGAGTATAACTAGGGAAGAGCAAGACAGCAGAAAGGCTGTACAGACCCACTAAAACAAAGATAAAGAAAACCAAATGAAACAGATGCAGATGATTGTCCTAGAACTCTAAGCTTCAGATGAAAGGATAAAAAGATGACTTGAATGCTTGCTAGGAAAGAGAACTGAGCAGACACAGCAAAAAAAATGAGTGACTACTCTGGTTGCCAACTAGACCTGCTGCACATATCTCAAGCATTTGTGAGAGCCTTCAGAGGCAAGAAAATACAACCATGCTGTAGAAGCCTAACTGTGACTCACAGAGACAAAAGTGTGATACTTTTCTTGTTCCCCACACTTCCCTGGTCACCAGAGGTGAGGCTGGCCTCACCCACATAACCCTCAGAGAAACTCCTATTCTTTCAGTGTTGAGCACTGCAGCTGTGAGTCCCATTGAAGGAGGAAGGAGCTATCTGCAATAACTGTGGTTGGGCAGGACATGAAGAGTAAAGGAATAACATCAAAAACAGCATATATAAAGAAAGCAAAAGGTCATTAAAAGACAGGAAAGACTGAAAAGATAAAAATGAATGTCAAAAGAGAATCTACAACTTATTCTTCAACATAGTGAATCTAAAGGAATTGGAACAAATGAGGAAGTAAGAGCTGAACAGAACGTTTCAAAGGGCAGCTGCAGAGCACAAAGAATGATAATGAAATGTCACTGTACCAAAAAGAATCTATCAATGTTTAATCATTTCTAGATGTACTTTACAGCCAAGAACCCATGATATTAAAGGAAGAAGAAAACAAACCTCCAGAAATTGATGAAATATAAATTGGAGTGTTTTTGCAAACGTATGCAGCCAGCTCTGGAAGAGCTCAATTGAAATTTGGAAGACAGCTACCTGGTCAACTAGTTAGAAGAAATCCATATTTGTACCCATTCCAAAGAAAGGTAACCCAGTAGAATGCAGAAATCATTGAATAGTATAATTACTATCACATGCAAGTAAATTTTTACTGTAGGTAGTTCAAAACCAGTTATAGTGCATTAAAAGGAAGCTGCTATAAATTTAAGAGTGCTTAGAAAGAGGAATTTCATTGCTGATATCAGCTAGATCACTGCTGAAAGCAGAGAACACCAGAAAGTAATTTATTGTGCTTTATTTGCTATGCAAATGCATTTAATTGTGTGGGAATCATAACAAACTGTAGATAACATTAAGAAGATTGGGAATTCCAGACCACTGAATTGTGCTCATTTGAACAGAACAGAGGGATAGTGAATTGTTCAAAATCAGATAAGGTGTGCTCAGGGTTGCATTCTTTCACCATAGTTATTCAATCTGAATGCTGAGCAAGTAATTCAAGAAGCTGGGTTATATGACAAACAGCATCAGGATTAGAGGAAGATTCATTAAAAATGTGTGATATGTGAATGACACAAATTTGCTTGATGGAAATAAAGAGAATTTAAATACTGATAAAGATCAAAGACTTAAGCCTTCAGTATGTATTGCATTCAATATAAACAAAACAAAAATCTTCACAACTGAACCAATAAATAACATCATGATTAATGAAGATTGAAGTTGTCAAAAATGTCATTTTGCTTGAATCTACAATTAACCCTTATAGCAGTTGGCTGACTGGCTGGTTATGTGTTGTCAAGTTGGTTCTGATTCACAGAAACTCTGACTAAGGTTTTAGGGACTGTAAATCTTCATAGAAGCAGTAAACCTCATCTTTGTCCTGTGGAGTGCCTGGTGTACTAGAAGTGCTGGCTTTGAAATTAGCAGCCCAATGGATAACTTACTACACTACCACGGCTCTTCCTTCATGGACGTTGTTGTTGTTGTGAAGTGCCATCCAGTCAGTTCTGACCCTTAGTGACCCTGTATAGGGTGAGCTTGAATTGCCGACCTTGCAGTTCAAATGGCTTTGCAGTCTGGCGCATTAACCCACAGCGCCACACCAGGACTCCTTCATGGAAGTAGGAGTCAAAAAAATCAAATGATGTATTGCATTGGGCAAATCTGTTTCTAAAGACCTCTTTAAAGTATTGCCGAGCAAATGTGTCACTTTAAGGATTAAGGCACACCTGACTAAAGCCATGGTATTTTCAATTGCCTCATATGAATGTGAAAGTTGGACAATAAGAAAGACCATAGAAGAATTGATGCATTTGCTATGGTGTTGGAAAAGAATACTAAAAGGACTGCCAGAAGAACAAACAAATCTGTTTTGGAAAAAGTATGACCAGAATGCTCCTTAGAAATCGGGATTGTGAGATTTCAACTTTTATACTTTGAGCATACTATCAGAAGGGACCAGTCCCTGGAGGAGGACATCTTGCTTGGTAAAGTGGAGGGTCATTGAAAAAGACTCCCCAGTGAGATGGATTGAAACATTGGTAGAAAAGATGGATTCAAACAACAATTGTGAAGATGGCCAGGACCGGGCAATATGATTCTATAGTGCACATTGTTGCTATGAATAGGAGCTGACTTGACAGCACTTGACAACAACAACAAATGCTAACCTGTGTGAGAATGAAAAGCGTTGTCAAAACACAGTCGATTAGCTGATTAAAGCAACAGTTCCAATGGGGGTAAAATTCTGAAACTAAAATTGATTAAAGTCATACTCATTCATAAGGCAATAGTGAAAATTATTTTAAATTAGTTATTTTTATGGCTTTTATAGAACAGGGTACTCTTTATAAAAGTAGAAAATTGGTCTCCATTGTTAGATTTAAATTGCTTTTATAATAGCATAGTGGGCTACACATTGGGCTGCTAACTGCCATGTCAACAGTTCTAATCCACAAGCAGCTCTGTGGGAGAAAAATTAGGCCATTAGTTCCTGTAAAGATTTAGAACTTCAGAAAGCCTGTACAGGTTCTCTGTGAGTAAAAGCAGACTTGACAGCACATAGCCATCACCATCACCACCCTGACACTGAGAAATTGAAGCATTTGATCATTTCCTCAAGATAAACATTAAGTCACATGAATAAGCAGTGAGTGGCTTAAACTTTCCTTGGGGAGTACCTGATCATCAGATAATATATGTGGGCACATTTGGGTAGATTTTCAATCATCAGTTGTTTGTGATTATGCAATCAGATAAATTACAATTAGAGGCAATCTGAAATTCTATGATTCAATGGTAATTAGTGTTCAGAAACAAAAAATCACTGAACTGCAATGACTTATAAAGATCTATCCAGAAAAGAGGCATCAACCAATATAAAATTAAAGGTTCAGTTTATGTTAGATATACAGTGATAGATAAGAATAAACATTTATGGGATTATTATACCATTTCAAAAATTGTTGTTGCTGTTAAGTGCTGTGGAATTGGCTCCAACCCATAGTGATCCTGTATAGGACTTTTGAAGAGCAGCTAGTGAATTTGTACTACCTACCTTGCAGTTCAAACTGACCTTTTGGTTCTGTGCATTATCCCACAGCACCACACCAGGACTCCATTTCAAAAGTAGCAGTTGGTTAAAGCTTCATAATATGGTAACATTTTTAAGTATATAGAAGTAATCCTAAAACAATAAGCTGTAAACTTAAAATAATGAACTCTAAGACTAAATTAGAAAATTATGTATATTAATGTTGTTAAGTGCTGTCTAGTCAGTTCCAACTCTGCATAGGAAGATTAAAAATTATCTATGACTTTCTGATAGTAACAAAATGCATGGAAGACAGCGTGATGAAGCAGAAGGAATATAGAAATAGAAAATTGAAACATGAATTTTAGTTGGGCTGAAAATGTGACACTGGATATTAATTATCTTGCATAGTTTCCTAATCCATAAAATGGTGATAACTATAGTGTGAAAATTGTATGTGAGAATAATGAGTCTATGTAATGCATATGCAAATGTTATGCAAACACAAAAAGTTTAATAAATTTTGCATGTGCTAATTTGGACATTTTATTAAAGTTTTGTGTTTGCATAATTTTACATGTGCTAATTAGGACAATGGAGTCCTGGTGTGGCATTATGGGATAAAACACTGAACCTAGAGGTCCATTTGAACATCAAGATCTATGGTTCAAACACACAAGTTGTTCCTCTGAAACCCTATACAGTGTAGCTATGAGTCATAACTGACTTGACGAGACTTAAATTAGGACACTGTAATTCTGTTGTGGCACTGTAGGACAAGCATTGGACTACTAATTACAAGACTGGTAGTTCAAACCAACCAGCCACCTCTTGAAAGCCCTATGCAGGGTAGCTGTGAGTCAGAATGGAATCAAAGACACTTAACAACAATTAGGACATTAATGTGTAGTCTTATTATAACTATTTAGATTAAGGTTTCTTTGTATTATAATTTTATTGAATTGTAATTATATTGCTTTACCTACTTTCAATAAAAAAGAATTCTCCAACAGAAACAAGAAGCAGTTTAGAAGTTGATTCATTTATAACCATATGTCTGAAAGATAATTGTAGATCAATTAGTTGCATTTGTCAAGACTGTCCATGAAGGACAATAAGATGCTGCTACTAGCAAAATAATGATTTGGTATTTGTTGAAAAACACAATTTGGCACAGGAAAACTTTCTATTTCTTATATAAACCATCTTACAATGCTATGGGAATTTGGGACTGATGTTTCATAAATTGTTTACAATAAGTGTTCTTAAATTTTCAATTATAAATAAAAAATCTGATTGATGAAACATGAGTATGTGGTTATGTGATTTATGGGTCATGCCATTTATTCATATATCTGGAGGTGATTGATATATTCATCCTGGGAGTTATTTACAAGTCATGCAACTGCTTTGTGAGTATGACTGATTTCTAATCTCAGGGGTGATGAATGGTTCATGCACCTGATTTATAAGATACACTACTGACTAAAAGTTAATTCAACTGAGGCAGTAGTCAGTACTTTTACTTAGGGTATACATATCTGTTTATTAATAAAATAAGATTAGATGATTTTACTTTTATGAGTACAGAGACTTCATATTTTAGCTATAGTAATGCTATAAATCCCTGTGATTCTCAAACAAGTTGCTTCTCGGTTTCATTTAACAAAACTTACATTGCATTTGTTGTTGTTGTTGTTAGGTGCCATAGAGTCGGTACCGACTCATAGCAACCTTATGCACAGCAGAATGAAACACTGCCCGATCCCGGGCCAACCTCACGACTTGTTGCCATGCTTGAATCCATCGATGCTGCCACTTGGCCAATCCATCTCATTGGGGGTGTTCCTCTTTCCTCTGACCCTCCACCTTACCAAACATGATATTCTTCTCTAGTGATTGGTCCCTCCTGACAATATGTATGAAGTATGAGAGATGAAGTTTGGCCACATTGGCCTCCAAGGAGCATTCTGGCTGTACTGCTTCCAAAACGGATCTATTGGTTCTTTTGGCACCCCATGGCACTTTCAATATTCTCCTCCAACACCATGACAATTCTTCTATGGTCTTCCTTATTCACTGTCCGGCTTTCTCATGCATATGAGGTTATTGAAAACCCCATGGCTTGGGTCAGGCACACCTTAGTCCTCAAGCTGACATCTTTGCTCTTCAACACTTTAAAAAGGTTTTGTGCAGCAGATTTGCCTAATGCAATACATCATTTGATTTCTTGACTCCTGCTTCCATGAGTGTTGATAGTTGATCCAAGAAGAATGAAGTCCTTGACAACATCAATCTTTTCTCCGTTGATAAGAATGTGGTTTATTGGTCTAATGGTGAGGATTTTTGTTTTCTTTACATTGAGATGTAATCCATACCGAAGGCTGTGCTCTTTGATCTTCATCGGTAAATGATTTAAGTGTTCTTCACTTTCAGCAAGCAAGGTTGTAGCATCTGCATATCACAGGTTGTCAATGAGTCTTCCTCCAATCCTGATGCCACGTTTTTCTTCATAGACCCCAGCTTCTCGGATTATTTGCTCAGCATACAGGTTGAACAAGCATGGTGTAAGAATACAAGCCTGTAGCATACCTTTCTTAATTTGAAACCATTTGGTGTTCCCATGTTCTGTTCGAACAACTGCCTCTTGGTCCAGGTACAGATTCCTCATGAGCACAATTAAGTGTTCCAGAATACTCATACTTCGCAATGTTGTCCATAGCTTGTCATGATCCACACAATCGAAAGCCTTTGCGTAGTCAATAAAGCACAGGTAAACATCTTTCTGATATTCTTTGCTTTCAGTCAAGATCCATTGGATATCAGCAATGATACCCCTCATTTCACAGCCTCTTCTGAATCCAGCTTGAACCTCTGGAAGTTCTCTGTCAATGTATGCTTGCAGCCATTTCTGTATTACCTTTAGTAACACTTTACTCTCATGGGATATCAAAGAGATTGTCTGATGATTTCTGCATTCCGTTGGGTCAGCTCTCTTTGGAATGGACACAAATATGGATCTTTTCCAAGCAGTCAGTCAGATAGTTGTCTTCCAAATTTCTTGACAAAGATGAGTCAGTGCCTCCAGTGCTGCCTCACTTTCTTGAAAGATTTCAATTTTTATTCCGTCAATTACTGGTGCCTTGTTCTTTGCCAATTCCTTCAATGCAACTTGGACTTCCTCCTTCAGTATCATTGGCTCTTGATCATATGCTAACTCTTAAAATGGTTGAACATTAACCATTTCCTTTTGGTACAGTGACGCTGTATTCCTTCCATCTTCTCTTGATGCTTTCTGCATTACTCAATAATTTGCCCAGAAAATCTTTCAATAATGAAAGTCGAGTCTTGAATTTTTTCTTCAGTTTTCTCAGCTTAAGAAATGCTGAGCATGTTCTTCCTTTTTTGTTTTCTGATTCCAGATCTTTGTACATTTTTTTTTTTTTTTGCAATATTTGACTTTATCTTCTCAAGCTGATCTTTGCATACTTCTCAATATTCTTATAGAATGGCTTTGACCAAGAGGAATGAATTCTTTGCTTATTTCTTTTTTCTTTTAGGGACAAATACATGAGCTGCCACCACTTGTCTGTCAGTTTATCCTTTTGTGGTGACATGCATGTTTCTGTGATGCTAGAAGCTATTTTTTAATACCATCAGGGTATACCTATTATAGACCGGTTTCAGCTGACCTTCCAGATTGAAACACACTAGGAAGGAGAGACAGACTACTCTTGAGTATTTAGCCACTGGAAACCTTATGAATAGCAGAGGAACATTGTAAAATAGAACCAGAATATTGACTATTGAATCATAATAAATAGCATCTGGATATGGTCATATATAATGAAATGTGATAATGCTCTTTGACCTTTGGAAATACAAACAAGTTTGAAGGGACAAGATCAGGTCTGTAGGATGGATGTGGTATGGTTTCCCAGTGAAATTCTTAGAGGACAGCCCTTGCTACTTTTGAAGAAGAATCGGCAGGTACATTGTATCAATGGAAATAATATTTTCTCAGTACAACTTTTCTGGCCAGTGCAGTTTTTAATTTTCTTAAAAGTTCTTCATACAAAGCTCCTATGATCGTTCTGTGCCACTTGAGAAAACAGATCAAGATTATGTATTTGTAACCCCACAAAAACTGTTTTTATAACCTTCTAAGCTGACCCTCCTGCAGATACCCTCAGAAGCCACTTTTTGATTGGACCATTTTTTATGAGGGCATCCTAACAAGAATAAGGAGCTCTGGTGGCACTGTGAGTTAGGCATTATGCTTCTAATCACAAGGTCCACGGTTCAAATCCACCAGTCACTATGAAGATGAATATGAGGCTATCTGCTCCTGGGAAGATTTGTAACTTTGAAAACTTTATATTGAGTTACAATAAGTTGGGATTGACTCAATGATTTAATTTTTCTTCTAACAAGAATAAGACGTGTATTAATGAGAGAATTTGTCTGTGGCCATCCACTGATGACTGAAACATGCGTAGACATATTTTGCTTGGAATAAACCTGTGTATGTATGAACTAGAATCCTAGTAGCAATACTATTTGATTTACTCTTGCACTTTTTTATGTGTTTGACACACATAAACCCAATAAGCAATCATTTGAGTAAGGTGCTATTGTCATCAGTTTTAGATAAAAACTGAGACCAAGAAAGATTAAGCATCTTAACCAGATTTAATAGAAGTAGAAAGTATAAGGGCTTGTAATAACATGAAGCATGTTTACTAAGGTATCTCTTAATGACAGAGAAAGTTGGAAGTTGACTCAGATTTAGGGAAAAAAAAAAAAACAACTCAGAAAAATTAGTAAGAATAAGAACGTCCGTGAAATGCACTGTTGTTTCGGATGGTGGTTAGTTCTATGTATGTTATGGGATTTGAATTGTACTCAATATAATCATTTAGAGCTAGGAAAAGAACTATTCACTGTTAAAAGAAGTGTGGGAATAGAAGGCAGGCTAAAAATGACCAGGCTACAGAAACATTGGGCATCATATTTCACTCAGAAGCTTACTGTCATGCAGCAAATTATTTAATGTTTCCTCTAGACGTGGTCTCTGAAAACTTCCTCCAAACAACATTTCCTCATGGGTCTGGGTAGTAGAAGGTGTGAGAAGATGCTGAAGTACTCTGTGATTCATTTATGAACCACTGTTTACAGAGCTAACTGTGATATTTTTATACCTAGTAGATTAGTTTTGCCATCCTGCTGGGTATAAAATGAGCCATTTCAGAAGAGGCAGGAGTAGAGTTAATCCTTTGGACCTTGAAATCCTTACTCATTGAGCTTCCTTGACACACTGACAAAAAGTAACACTAGAGGAGTAGCAGAGCAGAGGCAGAGAAGCAGCACCAAGACCCAGAGCACCAGACAGATCCGTGAGCTTCCCAGTCCATGAAACAAGTAAAGCTGAGTGAGTATGTTCAGGAGGCTCGCTAGTGAACGAGGGTGCCTCCAGGTATTTAACAGGGAAGTTTGATTTACTGGTCCACAGAGCAAGAGATGAGCACCTCTGGGTTGAGGCTTGAAGCGCTGTCGAGTTCCCTTTGGGTATTTATTGTTGTTGTTGTTAGTGTTGTTGAATGCATTCCAACTCATAACGACCCTATACAGGGTTTCCAAGAAACAACTGGTGGGTTTGAACTGGTAACCTGTGGTTTGCAATCCAGGGCTGACACTACACCACACCAGGAATCCTTGGGTATATATTGTTGTTAAGGGCTGTTGAGTCGATTCCGACCCATAGAGACCCTGTATAGGGTTTCCAAGGAGCAGCTGGTGACCTTAAACTGCCGCTTCGCAGTTCAAGCGGCTCTGCAGTGTGGCGCATTAACCCACAGCGCCACACCAGGTATTTTTTAGCTGTGTTAAAAGAGTTTTGTAAAGTTTTGTAAAGCTGCTGGAGCTACGCTGAGAGGTCAAGGATTTGAGAGAGAGCCCTGCCTGCAGGCACAATTGAAAAGAGACTATTCTGACTGGAAGAACTATGTTCTTCTGAGCATTTCTGACTTTGAACTGTAACCTGTAAATTTCCCTAATAAACTCCATACCTTTAAATATGGTGCCTGAATTCTGGGTGGCCATTTTAATGAATTTTAAAAAGTGCTGTGGGAGAGATAATTGGTGTTCATTTTTAACACTTACTGTGTCCTGTAGTGAAGGGTGTTAAGCACTTTGTCTGATATAGATTTGACTCAACAAAACTTTATTGAAGACAAATTGCTGAAAGATAAAGACTTGGAAAGACACCGCAGTCTGTGCAATTTGAAATGACGTAAACTTTGTGAATTTGGACTATTTGTATATCTTTGAAATATGCTGTTGCGGAACCAAGGAAAGTAGAGGAAAGAGGGCAGATATTTGCCATAAATAATTTGATCACCATGAACCCATTGAATAAATATTGGCTTTTAAAATTATCATTTAAATTATGAAATGTATTCATGACAACAGTACAAGACAAGAGTCCATTAAGATACTTAACCAAAAAATATCGTGTCTTAGGATAGGGGTTGTGATTGTGGTTGTGGCATGGATTGGTTTCGCTGTTAAAAACAAAATGGACCAGGAATAGTGGTCTCTATTCTATCTCCATTTAAGCTTCCAGTGAAGCTATGGAAGAAATGAGACTGATACTAGAACATGGCTTTCGATTGGTGGTAGTGGCTATGTGCTGTGGAGTCGGTTCTGACTCATAGCCACCCCATATAGAATTTCCAAGGCTATAAACCTTTACAGAAGCAGAAAGCCTCATCTTTCTCCCGTGGAATGGCTGGTAATTTTGAGCTGCTAATCTTGAGGTTAGTAGCCCGACTTGTAAGCACTACGATACCAGAGCTCCTTGACTTTAGACTATATCTTATTAAATCATAAAATAGCCCTGATCTCAGTTGTTCTTCCAGATAAGACACCTTTGCCAGAGCAGATTAATAAATCCTCAGGGACATGGCATAGAACCATTGATTTAGCAAATGTGTTCTTTTCCTTTCTATGTAGAAAAGAGGGTAAGCAATAGTTTGTATTAATTGGAAATGGAAAACAATGTCAGCTTATAGATTTATCTCAGACCAATAAACTCCTCAACTTCAAACTATATTATGCTAGAATGTAGATCAAAGACCACAGCATTCAGTAGGCTATAGCATAATACAGTTTGAATTTAAGGAGTTTATTGGTCTGAGATAATACAGCTGTTGATCCACAAAGCACAATTATCAGGGTTTCTTTTGGCACTGCTGACAATTTGGAATACATAATTCATTGTTGTTGTGACCTAATTAATACATACTATATTAAGCATCATCTCTGGCCTCTAATTTTCAGATGCCCATAACAAATCCCCTTCCCAGTTGTGATGATTAAAAATTCCCAAATGTCCCCTTTGTTGTTGTTAGGTGCCATTGAGTTGCTACCGACTCATAGCGATCCTATGCACAACAGAACAAAACACTACGTGGTCCTGGGCCAACATCGCAACTTTTGCCACATTTGAGCCTATTGATGCTGCCACGTTGCCAATACATCTCACTGGGGACTTCCTCCTTTTCTCTGACCCTCCACCTTACCAAACACGATATCCCTCTCCAGCGACTGGTCGCTCCTGACAATATGTCCGAAGCATGAGAGATGAAGTTTGTCCATGTTGGCCTCCAAAGAGCACTCTGGATGTGCTTCTTCCAACACAGATCTGTTGGTTCTTTTGGCAGCCCATGGCACTTTCAATATTCTCTTCCAACACCATAACTCAAAAGCGTAAATTCTTTTACGGTCTTCCTTATTCACTGTCCAGCTTTCACATGCATATGAGGTTGTTGAAAATACCATGGCTTGGGTCAGGTGCACCATAGTCCTCAAGCTGACATCTTTTCTCTTCAACACTTTAAAAAGGTCTTGTGCAGCAGATGTGCCTAATGCAATATGCCATTTGATTAACATTTGTTTAGAATCATTCCTGTACATTGATGACTTGATGTTCAATGATTGAACACCTTGAATCTGACAACCACATGGTTTACTATGGCAGGAATGACAAATTGAAGAAGAATGGTGTTGCATTTATTGTCAAAAAGAACATATGCAGATCAGTCATGAGGTACAACTCTGTTTGTTATAGGATAATATCCATGCACTTAGAACACCACTATTATTCAAATTTATGCAACAATCACTAAAGCCAATGTGAGCTCAATAGAAGAATTCTACCAAGTTCTTCAATCTGAAATCTTTCAACAAAGTGAGGTGTGGCACAGGAGGCACTCACTCATCTGTGCCAAGAAATTTGGAAGACAACTATCTGGCTGACTGGAAAAAATCCTTTTTTGTGACCATTCCGAAGAGAGGTGACCCAAAGGAATGCGGAGTCATCAGACAATATCTTTGATATCCCATGTGAGTAAAATTTTACTAAAGATAATAGGGAAATGGCTGCAAGCATACGTTGACATACATTGGTTCAAGCTGCATTCAGAAGAGGACGTGGAATGAGGGATATTGCAGATGTTGGATGCAAAGAATGCCAGAAAGATGTTTGCCTGTGCTCTACTGACTACGCAAAGTCTTTCGATTGTGTGGATCATGACAAGCTATGAACAACATTGTGAAGTATGAGTATTTTGGAATATTTAACTGTGCTCATAAGGACTCTGAATATGGACCAAGAGGAACTTGGTCCTTCAAACAAAACATGGGAACACTGAATGGTTTAAAAGTAAAAAAGGTGTGCGACAAGGTTGTATTCTTTCACCATACTTATTCAACCTTTATGCTGAGCAAATAATTCAAGAAGCTGGATTATATGAAGAAAAATGAGGCTTCAGGATTGGAGGAACACTATTAACAACCTGTGATATACAGATGATACAACCTTGCTTGCTCTGAAAGTGAAGAGGACTTAAAATATTTACTGATGAAGATCAAAGAGCACAGCCTTCCTTATGGATAGCATTTCAATGGAAAGAAAACAAAATCCTCACCGCTTGACCAATAAACATCATTCTTATCAAGGGAGAAAAGATTGAAGTTGTCAAGGACTTCATTCTTCTTGGATCAACTATCAACACTCATGGAAGCAGCAGTCAAGAAATCAAATGACATATTGCATTAGGCAAATCTGCTGCACAAGACCTTTTTAAAGTGTTGAAGAGCAAAGAGCTTGAGGATTAATGTGCGCCTAACCCAGCCATGGTATTTTCAATAACTTCATATGCATGTGAAAGCTGGACAGTGAATAAGGAAGACAGTAGAAGAATTGATGCTTTTGAGTTATGATGTTAGAGGAGACTGTTGAAAGTACCATGGACTGCAAAAGATCTAACAGATCTGTGTTGGAAGAAGTGCAGCCAGAGTGCTCCTTAGAGCCCAGGATGGCCAAACTTCGTCTCTCACACTTCAGCTATATTGTCAGGAGGGACCAGTCATTGGAGAAGGATATCATGTTTAGTAAGGTGGAAGGTCATAGAAAAAGGGAAGACCCCCATCGAGATGGATTGGCAAAGTAGCAGCCTCAATGAGCTCAAGCATGGCAACAATTGTGAGGTTGGCCCAGGACTGGCCATTGTTTCATTTTGTTGTGCACAGGGTCGCTATGAGTTGGTGCTGACTCAATCGCACCTAACAACAAACTGATTTTAGAAAGTATTTTAAAAACATGTTTGACACATTGACTACGAATGATCTAAGACCAGAGAAGTTGTGGGATGACATACATGAAGAAAGTAAAACTTCATTAAAAACACAGGAAACAAAGAAAAGATCAAAACAGATGTCAGAAGAGACTCTGAAACTTACTTTTGAATGTAGCAAATGGAAGACATGTTGAGATATAGAGTTGAATAGAAAATTTCAAAGAACAGCTCAAGAGGAAAAAATGAAGTATTAAATTAAAATGTGCTACCTGGTGTTCGAAAAATTAAAGGGGAAGAACATAGTCAACATTTCTCAAGTAAGAGAACTGAAGAAAAAGTTCAAGTCTTGGGTTGCAATATTGCAAACTTCCATGGTCAAAACATTGAATGATACAGGAAGCAACAAGTGGATGAAAAGAATACACAGAGTCACTGTATGGAAATGAACTGATCCATATTCAAATATTTCAGGATGTGGCATGTGATCCAGAACTGATGGTATTGAAGGAGGATGTCTAAGTTGCATTGACAGTATTAATGAATAAGTTCCAGGAACTGATAGAATACTAATTTATATTTCAACAAACTGATGCAATACTGGAAGCACTCACTAGTCAAGAAATTTGGAAGACGATTACCTGGTAAACTAATTGGAAAAGATTCATATTTGTGCCTATTAAAAAGAGGTGTTTTTCAGAATGTAAAAATTATTAAACAATTTATTAATATCATAAAAAAGTAAATTTTGTTAATGATAATTGACAAAATTTATAGCAGTACATTAACTGAAATTCAAGCTAGATTCAGAAGAGGACTTTGAACTAAGGAAATCTTTGCTGATGTCAAATGGATCTTAATTAAAAGCAGAGAATATCAGAGAGATGTTTGTATCTTATTGAAATGCATTGAACTGTTTAGATCATAACAAACTATATGTACTACTGAGTAGAATGCCAATTCCAGAACGCATACTTGTGCTCATGTGGAACCTTTATATAGATTAAAAAGGCCATGGTTGGGACAGAACAAGAGGTTGTTGCATGGTTAAAAAATCAGAAAAGGTCAGCATCAATGTTGTAGCCTTTCACCATACTTATTCAATGTGTATTTTCAACAAATAGTCTGGGATGTTGAACTACATGAAGAAAAATGGCATTAAAATTAGCAGCCTGTGATAGCAGCCTGTGATATGATGAAGCAACCTTCTTTGAAGCAAAAAAGACTTAAATCTCTGGCTGATGTATATTTAAGAATGAAGTCGTCAGTATTAATTACAACTCAATGTAAATAAAAATCCTCACCAATATACAAGATCATCATACACAGAGAAAAGATTGATGTTTACAATGGTTTCTTTATACTTGGATAGACAATCAATGTTCATGGGAACAGTAGTCAAAAAATCAAATGATGTATTGCACTGGACAAATCTGCTGCAAAAGACCTGTTTAAACTGTTTAAGTGTCAAACTTTCAGTTTGATGACTGTGGTGCTCCTGATGTAAGCCACGGTATTTTCATATACATACCTCATATGTATATAGAAGCTGACAACAAATGAGGAAGACCAGAGAAGAACCAATGTATATGATTAACAGTGTTATCAAAGAATATTGAAAGTACCATGAACCTCCAGAAGAGCAAACAAATCTATCTTGGCATATGTACAGCCAGGATGCTCTTTGGCAGTGAGAATGGTGAGATTTTGTCTCATGTAGATTGGACATGTTATCAGGAGGGAACTGTCCCTGAAAAAAAGTAACAACCCATTTGGTGAAGTAGAGGGTCAGCAAAAAATAAATAAACAAATGACTCCTAATGAGATAATTGACACAGTGGCTACAATAGTGGGCCTAAAGATAACAACTATTGTGAGGGTGGTGCAAGGAAAAGTTGGGTTTTTGTTCTGCTGTTTATCATGTTGCTAAGAGTCAGAGTTGACTCGATGACAAATAACAATGGTATAGTGTTGGAAATGTTAATCATAGGAAAAGATGTAGAATCAAAATTATCAACATACTTCAGTAAGAAGGGCATAATTATGGTTCGAGGATTCTGGAACAAGTTTGTTCAATCTACATCGTCTGTATATTAGACAACCATTGTTAAGACAGAATATTTGATGAGAAAAAAACAAGTAATCAAGTTGAGAGGCAGTTTCCTTGGGATTTGTGTATCTATGAAATATGTATGAACTTTAGTAGGCCATGATTCCCCATATTGTGTGGTTGTTCTCCATTTTGTGGTCCAATGTAAGTATCCTTTATTTTGTGATATGTGTTTAAATTGTAACCGCTATATGTGGATGAAGCAGGATCAGGTAGATGTTTCTTGAGTCACAACCTTGTAAGAGGGCCTGACTGGTCATATCCTTACTCAAGTCTTATTCTTACTTAAGTCAGAACGTTGCTTATTTTAATTTTACAAGAGATAAATTTTACAAGAGATAAAAGGATAGAGAAGTAAACAGAAAGGAAAATATTCTCATTGCTACCACGAAACGTGAGTCTTGATACATGTCCAAACGTGAAGTGGAGCATGTCTTCATATCTGTGGTCCTGTGATGAGAATCTTCTAGATCTGTAATGAACCAGAAAGAAGTTTAAAAGACAAGGGCTTTCCTTGAGTCAGCAGAGAGAGAGAGCCTTCTCCTACAGCAGGTACCCTGAAATATACTTCTAGTCTCTTAAACTATGAGATAATAAATTTCTGTTAGCTAATTCATCCACTTGTGGTATTGCTGCTTTTAAAACAATGTCCTGTGACAACTAAGAGAGTTCTCTTATATTTATCACATTAGAACAGAAGATTTTGTCTGGAATATTTTTCATGGATATTCCTATTGCAACGCACCATAAAAAAATAGAGATAGTGTCTCTCCCTGATGAAAAAGACAGGTTTGTTTACTATCTAGAGTAACAAATACTTACTTTTGATGGTTCATATCAGGCAGTCTTAGAATCTAATATAAGGCATTTGCGTTCCTTACACTCAAGTTCTTTTGAAGTAATACCCACTGCATGTGTTGGTGTCCCTGACTCTCTTTGCATTTCACTGTCAAATGGGACTCAGGAAACTAGCAGAAATACTGATAATTTGGCTACTAATAATGATATGAGTAATAACATATTTTGTCTCTTATCCAGGAATTTCGTGATACTTCCAACAGTCATGAAGCTTTGATAGGATAACTTCATATCCTAAAAATAAGTTAAATCTCATTTCCTTTATAGTTTTTGATAGTCTACAAATCAGTGTCTCCAAGACTTGAATTTTGTTCTGAGGATTTTATTATAACTGTTATGGTGAAAAGTTACTGGAAAAAGCAAATGTTTTGGAATAGTTTCTCACTTTTTATGACTTCTTATCATATAATGGTATAGGAGCTCTGGTAGCGTAGTGGTTACGAATTGGGCTGCGAACCTTAAGGTCAGTGGTTCGAAACTACCAGCAGCTCCGCGGGAGAAAGATGAGGCTTTCTACTCCCGTAAAGATTTACACCCTCAGAAACCCTGTACAGGGTCGCTATGGGTCGGAACCGACTCGACGGCACTTAACAACAACAACAACAACAACAACATTTTATTTAGTCCTAGTGTAGTCATTATGAATCGGACTGCCAACCTCAAGGTCAGCAGTTGTAAACTACCAGCGGTTCCGCGGGAGAAAAATGAGGCGTTCTGCTCCCATAAAGATTTACAGCCTTGGAAACCCTGTGCAGGGTCACTATGAGTTGGCGCCGACTCCACAGTACTTAACAACAACAACAGTATGTACTGATACAAAGGGAAACGGAAGGCATACTGAAAATTGGCTGCAGAATTCTTTGGCAGGTGAAAAAGAAGTCAAAGAAGTCTTGGAATCTCAGGTAAATATTTAAAACTTTAATTTTACTTTTTGTCATTTATAAAAAAAGAAATAAAAATATATGTCTTCAGAGAGACTTTATATAAATGTTCATAACAGCATTATTTCATAACAGCTAAAAATAACCCATAACAAAATATCCATTAATAGGTGAATGAGTAAGCAAACAGTGATATGTCCATTCAACGAATGCCATAAGAATTGATATAACATGAAATAAGCCAAAAATATGGATGCTTGAAGCAACATAGATGAATCTCGAAATATTTCTGAGTGAAAGAAGGCAGACACAACAATTATATACAGTATTTTTCCATTTATATATATTTGTTTTGGTGCCTGAGAATATCAAGTCAGTAACAGTAAAAAGACATGCAAGACCTTTGTGGAGTAGTGGGAATGTTCTTTATCTTGATTGTGATGGTGTTTATAAGGGTGTGAACTGTTGTGAAAAATCATCATACTGTGTACTTAAAATGGGTGAATAGTATAGTATGTAAATTGTACTCAAATATCATTAACATCAAGTACAAATCAGCAGTACATTGACAGGAACTGCCAGAAATTCAAACTGGATTCAGAAGACGGTGTGAAATGAGGGATAGTATTGCTGATATCAAATGGATTTTGGTGGAAAGCAGGGAATACCAAAAAGGTGTTTACCTGTGTTGTATTGACTATGCAAAGGCATTTGACTGCTTGGATCATAAAAAAAGAGAAAGAGAACGAGTAATATTGTGGAGAATGGAAATTCCAGAACATATTAAGTGTTTTCATGCAGAATCTATACAAAGACTGAGAGGAAGTCATTTGGCTACTGTGTGTTTTAAAACCAGGAAAGGTGCAGTGCACATCAGGGTTGTATAATTGCACCATAGTCATTCAACTTGCATGCTAAGCAAATACACTGAGAAGCTGAATGATACAAAGAACTCTATCCATCAGGATTGGAGGAAAACTCATAATGACCTGCAATGTGAAGATAACACAACCTTGCTTGCTGAAAGCGAAGAAGACTTGAAGCACTCATTGAAGAAGATCAAAGACTACATACAGCCTTCAGTATAGATTATACCTCCACATAAACAAAAATCCTCACAACTGAACCAATAAGCAGCATCCCAATAAACAAAGAAATGATATTATCAGAAGAGACAAGCCCCTAGAGAAGGATGTATGTTCGGTAAAGTAAAGGGTTAGCAAAGAAGAGGAAGACACTTGAGATGGATTGACATAGTGGCTGCAAAAACAGGTTCAAACACAGGAAGATTTTTGAGGATCACGCAACACTGAGCTAATTTGACAGCACCTAAAAACAACAAACCCCTTATTTTGAATACATTCTGCCTTATATCAATCCTGTATAGGGTTTGTGAGACTGTAAATCTTTTTTTTTTTTTAATTTTAAGGTTTTTATTGTGGGTTGGATGAAAGTTTACAGGACAATCTTCAGTTTTACAGTCAACAAACCATACACCTTGTTTCATTCCAATGATTATAACCCCCTCAATGTACCATCAGTTAACAGTATTTCTCTCTATTCACTTTAGCTTTTTTTTAAACAAACAAATAAACAAAAAATACTCAGGCATGTATAATAATTTATAACTCCAAAGGACACATTCTGCAAGTCTGCCTCCTGGCCACCAGCCCTTAGTCCCTCTCTTCCCATGAATCTAGGGTCCTTAGACACTCCTCTTCTCCATGACCCCATCTCTGCCTCTGTCTCTGGCATTGCTTCTTCTCTAGATAAGGTCCCACATTCTGTTTGTGCTCTTCTCCCTTGATGGTCCTAGGGTCCTCTGTTTCTGGACTTAAAGATTAACCACTCCCCGGTTTTTGTTACAAAACTTCTACATTTACAATTGTGACCGTCTCAATTAGTCATGATAACCATTACTCATTATTGAATCATATGAATCTTACCCCCATCTCTTTTCACCAGAACTGTCAGACAAGATGAAAACTATTCAGTGGGAACTCTTTCTTCCCCAACACACTCTTAAAATAAACTTCCTCTTGAAACCTTGTAAGCCAGTAACTTCGTGCCTTTATAGCCCACTTATTTTAGGTAGCCAATGCCTAAGTTGCCCTTCCCTATCTACCCTGTGTACAGAGGGGATAGCATTGATAGTTGATGTGAAGACTCCTTGACCCTCTCTGTTGCTATGTAGAGTTACTACTTCCATGAGCATAGGTCAGGTTCCTCAAATTGTAGCAATTTACCCTTGTTTCCTTTATAAAAAAAAAAAAAAATGTTTTTTTTGTAATCTTCCTCTAGTTGAGTTCTGATTATTGAGGCTAGGTAAAGTGGTACTGTCTGCAAGTTCGGGTGTTCTTGTGCATCTCCCTTGACTTCATATCAGCTGGATGTTTCACTCTTAGCTCTAGCCCTCTGTGGCTATGTCCTTGTCCATGGGCTCAAGTGTCCCCAGGTCTTACCATACTTTGCAGCAACCAGCCCTTCCTCTTCTCTCTCTCATCTCCTGAGCAGCGGGAGTCAATGGACTGTGGTTGAACTCAGCCCATTTCTTTGTTGCTACCTTTCCTTCTCTTCCACTCACTAGTAGACCAATGTGGTCGCCAGCAAGCTCACATGCCTGTTCGTGTGTTCCTTTTGACTTTCAGTCTTAGAGAGGAGTTTGTCCTGAAGGAAATTGATTGTTTGCCTTGATGGCTTCCTGGCGAACAGCTTGCTTATTTGTAGTAGCCAGTCATGCTGACATTTTTGTTTTGGGTTTTTCCAGATGATATTTCTTTGAAGATGTATCTTCTGTTGCTCTAGCTTTCCAGACAAGTCTGCTTGTCCTTGCTAATGGGAATGTCCCACCTCTAAGGTTCTGGATGGGACTCAGGATTCTAACTAAGGTCCTATACTCTTCAAAGGCTTTGCAAGATGCCTATTTCACTGGGCAAGTTCTAGAACCCCTTTTAGGTATTCCAATCAGTTATAGCCTAAAGACGGGCTTACAAGTTTTCTGTAATTATGTTTCCCACCATTTCTTTCTATCCCACTCAAATGTCTACTTTATAATAGTAAGTAAGGGAAACAATATTCATAAGACAGTCAAACATTTTAGTGTTATTTTCCCTCTTCAAACTATGTATGCCTAGATCCCTGTATCACAGAGCCCTGTTGTTCCAAGGTTGAGTATGCATCACTATTTGCCTCTGTCCTACTTAGGACATGCAAACCAGACTCAGTGTTCCCCTATCTATCTTGTTTTTCTACCTCCTCCCCATTCTTATATTGCCCTTCCCAACATCTAAACCGTACCCCACACCTCAACCCCAACCCCGCTGTTGTGGTTACCTCATATTCCATTAACTCTTCCCTCCATTTAAGAGAGTCTATTTTATCCTGTATTCTACCTGACATGGATTATCACCTAGATCTCGGTTCCTCTGTGTTTACCTTCTTTCACATTGTAGTTATTTTGGTCATAGACTGACCTCCCAGATCCTCTGTTCTTATTCTTTTCTTGATTCTTCCATTTGTTGATTTAGTTCAGGGTGATGCTGCCACGTACATCATTCTCTGGTTGTTGTCTGTTGTTGGTTTTCAGTCCACAGAACTTCCTTTAGGATGTTTTTCATAGCAGGGTTGGCTTTGTCAAAATCCCTTAGCTTCTGTTTATCCTGGAATGTTTTGATTACACAGTCATATTTGATTGACAGCTTTGCTGGGTAGAGGATTCTTGGTTGGCAGATTTTTTCTTTCAGGGTTTTATATATGTCTGCACATTGCCTTCTTGCCTCCATGGTTTCTGTTGAGAGATCTTAGCTTAATCTGATTTGCTTGCCTTTGTATGTTACACTTCTTTTTTCTCTAGTTGCTTTCAGGATTCTGTCCTTATCTTTGAATTTAGAGAGCTTGTTTATTATATGTTTTGGTAATTGTCTTTTAGGGTCTATCCTTCTTGGGGTTCGCTGAGCTTCTTGAATGCTTATCTTTTAGCTTTTCAGGATGTTAGAGAAATTTTCTTCCAGAAGTTCTTCAACTATCTCCTCTGTGGGCTTGTGTGATTGTTCCTGTTCTGGAATGCCAATAATTCTTATGTTATTCCTCTTCATGTTATCCGACATGAATCTTAGGACTTCTTCAGATTTTTTTTAATCCTTTTTTGTATTTGTTCTTCTATCTTAGTAGTGTTGAGTGATTTATCTTCTAGCTCACTAGTTCTGGCTTCTATCTCTTCAATTCTACACCTTTGCCCTTCAGTGTATTGTCTATTTCTGATATTCTATTATTGATTGATTGGACCTCTTTCTGTAGGTTTTGAACTGTTTCCAGTGCTGTATCTATCTTATTTGATTGTTCCTATAGTGCTTTCCTCAATTTTCTCAACTTCATTGTATAGTTTTTTGATACATTTTATAATCATTTTTCTGAATTCCTTCTCAGGCATTTCCAAAGCCTGCCCTCCTTCCAGTATGGAGTGTATGTCTACCTTCAGGTCATTTGTCTCAGTCACTTTATCTTGTTTCTGGACATGTGCTGATATGGTGATTTGTTTCTCTTTTATGGGACTATTCAGGAGTTATCTGTGGCCTTAATACTTAGATGGGTGTGTATTTTTATGCTTTCTGATTGCCTCCAGGTAAAAGTGATCAGGATTTGGTTTTCCTTTTTACTCTTCTTCTTGAGAAATTTCAAGATGCCACTGTTGGTCATTGTGACATAACTCAGGATTTAATTTTTGGCCTGTTTCCTTTTTAGTCTTCTTGTCCTGCTCTGCAACCCCTGTTCAGGTCTTTTTCCTAGTGATATACAGTTCATGGCCAGCTGTGGCTGTTTTGCACTGTCATTTGGTTTTAAGTAGAAATTGTCACTTTAAATTTCATGGATATCTATGCCCATGCATTGTAGAACCCTCCGGGGATGGGGTATACACTCGCTCAGGCACCCCCTCTAGTCAATAGAATGCAGTTGTGCAGATAGTGAGAGACCAATGAACAGATCCAAAAATAAGAACGTCCACACCTTTATTCTGCAGTTCTGTCAAGCATCTGTGGCTGCTCTGATCCTTCTCCTGCTTGATCTCACCCAAGAAGGCAGCTCTGGGAGCAGTTGAATGTCTTGAATTAGAAAGCAATGGATTTCTTACTTCTGCTATTAAATCCCCTAGCTGTAAGCCTTCCAATCCTCTAAATATTCTTTTATATGTATTTCAGAATTCTGACACCATCCCCTGAGACTGCTTGGTCTGGTATTCTGTGTTGTTGTTGATGGAGCTCCTCACTGCCCTTCTACCCAACCCACCACCTTTTTTGTTCTCCCGAGACTGTGACTCTTTATGGAAGCAGACAGCCTTATCTTATTCCTCTCAAAGCTGCCTGCAGATTTGAACCACCAATCATATGGCTAGAAGCCCAACACCTAACCCACAGGGGCACTTGAGTTCCTTCAATAACAGCAAAGTCACTTCAAAAAAAAAGAGAGAAAGATTATGTTTAAAAAATGATGTTAACTGTTTTTATACAAAATATATTATGGGAGATAAATTTTAATGAAGATGTTTCTCAGAATGGCGGTGATGAAAGTTTGAGTTTAAATTGAAATGCTCTCTTAAAATCCTAGAATGACTCTTCAGTAATTCAAAGAGTAATTTGTACTGAATTGATTGATATAATACAAAATTATAATATATTACATTGTATATATGTATATTTATATTTTCCCTTTCAGAAAACTTGTTGTAAATTTAAAAGTGTGAAGGTCAGTACATCAGAAACAGTCCAATCATTTATGGTCACACTGAGACTACCACATTTCTCTTGGCATTAACAGTTTATTCCAAGTATCCTTAAGACATCATGGTCACCTCTACTTTGAGAAGGCAGCTCTACCCCAATAGTATTTTAAACGCCTTTCAACCTGAGGGGCTCATCTTCTGGCCCTATATCTGACAATTATTCTGACAATTCATCATGTTTCAATATACAATACTCTGGTGCAATCTGACAATGCATCATTGCTATTCATAAGGCTTTCAGTGGCTAAATATTTGGAAATAGTCTACTTTTCCTTCTTCCTAGTCTGTCTTACTCTGGAAGCTCAGCTGCAACCTATTCACTATGGGCAATCCTTCCAGGATTCAAAATACTGCTGGCATAGCTTCTAACAACCCAGCAACTTGCAAGCCACCATAGCGAGACAAAGTGATAGACTTGTGGTAGACCTCTGAATTAGATAATATTTACTATCTTTTAATAGCTCTGGTGTGGCACTGCAGTTTAATATGTTGGCCTGCAAGGTCAGTTTGAACTGCAAGTTTGGCTGCTCAGATTCACTAACTGCTCCTTAAAAACCCTATACAGAATTGCTATGAGTTGACGGCACATAACAACAACAAAAATAGCCCAATGGAGTCCTGGTGTGGCATTGTAGGATAAACACTGGACTTCTAACTGAAAAGTTGGTGGTTCAAACTCACCAACCTCTACTCAGAAACCCTATACAGGGTAGTTATGAGTCAGAATCAACTAGATGGCACTTAATAACAGCAACAACAATAGTCTACAATTTTACTAGCTACTATAAAAACACAGAATGTAGTCTAGAAAAATAATCTGTGGTTTGAGTGATGACATTCTATGTCAGAAAACTACAATTGCAAATATCTGAATACCAATTTTGCAATACAACCATTTGGCATTTAATATTATTTCAGAAGAAAAAAAATTACTTTATTATCTCTCTCACTACGTGCACAATATTCAAATTAAATGAGCTTGAATAGAAAGTGTATTTTAAGAAGGTTATGATTAAAAGTCACGTTATAGAATAAAGACAAAATACTATCATGAGTAATAATTTAAGGAACAAGAATTTAATACTGAAGCATGCCAAATTTAGGACATAACCCACTTGACATTGTCACAGCATATAAGTAACCTTTCTGGAGTGTTTTTTCCTTGATAAAGTATTATGAAAATGCATTCTGCTCTTTATAAAATGTAAGTTCACCTCAAAACACATTAAAATTGAATAAATAAATTTATAATGATACAGAAGACTGCTTTTGAAATTCACTCTGCTCTGTCATATGTTAAAAGGGCTTTATTTCTCCGTGATTTTTTTTGTTTTTTATAGGTCTATGACTACTATTCTATGAGTATTCAATTCTGGGTCATTTCTTGTAATTCTGGCAGAGTTTAAAGAAGGATTTAATGAGCAACAAGCTCATCAGTTACTTGCTTAAGTTCTCCTTTTAAGATAAGTCACCAGAGTTCACTCACAAACAGCTACATTCTATAAGTCATAACTGATATCTAGTGATTAATGTACAAAACTTGAACAGTATTTCTGAAGAGTTACTTAGCAAGAGAGACAATTCACTGAATTAAAAATTATTTTAAGTGGCTTTATCATCTGTAGGAAAAACACTGGACTGCAAGGACGAGTAACCACAAGGTTGGTGGTTCAAACCCACCAGCTGCTCCTAGAAAGCCCTATACAAAATTGTAATAAGTTGGAACTGACTTGATGGCATTAGACAACAACAACATCATCACTAAATTATCTTAATCCCATTTAACTCCTGTCAATTTTAAAAATGACACATGAGCAGGAGTTTACTTACTCCTGATAAGTCCGGGGAAGATCTGTAAACCATTGTAGGGCTCCAAGATCATTAGGAACAGGGTTCACGTATACCTTAAATTATTTACTCTCTTTCTGAAGGCTTTTGTCTTATAAATATAATACAAAGTTCTAACTGTGTCAGCAACCTGTAGAGAAACATTTTCTGTCCTCCACCCAATCTTCATTAATCTTTGATTTAATGTAAGTAGTCCTATCCTTCTTGAAATTGCATCTCAGGAGAATTGGGGTTAGAGCTTTAGATGGCAATAATGTTTGGCAAAATTATACTGTGGAATTGGTTTGGAAAGCTCAAGGGGGTACTCATTCACAGTTAAGGACTCTGCTACTTCCTGTTTCCAGTCAATGCACAATCGCCCACAAACATGAAATTCTTCCAAATTGTATTTTGGCACATTCTTTTCTAGTTCCAGTTGGTATGAGAAATTGCACCAGAAAAAAAATATATTGTGTAAGCAATTTTTTTTTTTATTCTTAAAAAATCTGTTTTTTCCTTCTATTAAGCAAACTTCAGGAACATTACTACTGTCCAACACAGAGGTATAATTATGGTTTCTTGGAACAAATTCAGTTTCTAGTATTACCCTCTCAATTTCCTTGACAGAACTCAGCCATGATTGTGTATGATGGTTGGTTGTGGGGACCTCACTGGGGGATGTGCTGAACCTAAGTATAAATCCAGGAATGGGGGAAGAGATATCTGCAAATGGTTAACTTACAGGCTATATTGTCCTGTCTTAACTTTATTATAACAATATCTTCAAAATATAGAATGTAAGACCATATCAGCAGATGCCTAGTATCTACACTTTTATATCTGATCTGTGTTTTCCTTCCCATCAAATCAATGTGTCCTGTTTTTCCCTGACAATTGTTATATATTATCTGTAGAATCTGTCATGCTAATGGTCATCCATGAACCAATTTAAGAGGATGAAATTAATGCAGAAGTTCAGAACATAGAATGGGTTTCTTATAAAGTTAAACACACATTTATCATATGATTTAGCCTTCCCAAGATGAATAAAAACATATATGACCTAAAAATTCTGGACACAAATGTTTATAGCAGTGTTAACTATGATCTTCTAAAGCTAAAAATAACTCAAATGTCCATCATTTTGTGAATAAACTGTGGTACAGCCACATAATGGACTATTGTTGTTGTTGTTGGTGTGCCATTGAGCCAATTCTTACTCATAACAATGCTGCACAGGGTTTCTGAGGCTGTAAGTCTTTACTGGAACAGAGAGCCTCATCTTTCTCCCATGGAGCAACTGATAGATTCAAATTGTTGGTCTTTTGGTTAGCAACCCAATGCATAACCACTGTGCTAACAGGGCTTCTCACAAAAAAGAAAAATGAATGATGGATACATAAAATAAATAACATGAATGAATCCCAAAAACATTATGCTAAGTGAAAGATGTTATTCAAAAGTCTATATATTGTATGATTCCATTCATATACCATTCTGGAAAACTCAAAACAATAGTGATAAAAAGTAGATTAATATAGGTGGTGGAAAGGGACTGTCAAAGGGAAATGAAGGTAATTTTGGAAGCAATGGATAAAAGCTATCACTCACCACACACCCTAGCAATGCCACCCCACCATCTATTGTGACAAATGCTAAGCAGAACATTAATTGTCCTTAGTCAGCGCTTGTTTTAATTCTTTCTGACCATATTTCAGTTTCCACTTAAATCTTATTACACTGTTATCTCTTTCAACAGGTCTGCTGTTCTCTGAAAACCTCCATCTCTTATAAATAGCATGGGAACTCTTTTGGTCCTGCCATTTAAACTCTTCAGAAAAGGTGGGTAGGACCCCAACACAATTCTGGTTTTTTTTTGTTTTGTTTTGTTTTTTGACAACTATGAGATGTAGAGATGGCATGGCTAACTTGTTCTTTAACAAATACGACGGGGCTTCAAAAAGTTTGTGGGAAATGAAATGAAAAGATAATGGAAGTTTTCCATAGATTCTTTGAATTTCCCATGGAAGTTTTGATTACTCTGTTAAACGTGGGTGTTACTACCCTGAGTAAAAGACCTAGCTGTCTTCATGGTACTGTACACCTACTATTAAATAGTTATAATTTGCAGTAGGAAGAGAAAAGAGAGCAATGGTTGTGGGATTTGTGACATTTTTTTCTTGTCAGGGCACACTATATTTAATGTGATTGTATAAGATGCTATGCAATGAGCACACTGAGGTCATCAGAGAATGTTGCTAGAGGTTACCAGCCAAGAATCAGCAGACTTGCTCCAGGTGTCCTTTGGGTGGAGCATATCAATACCTCAGCATATTGTTATTGCTCATGTTGGACTACAACAATTGATAGGCAAGCTCTGGTTTTGAGAACCAACCCTGTCTGGGACATTAGATTAAGTTAAGAAATAATAGTGGTGATTTTGGTGGTGATGATGACAATAATAGTGATAATGTGGTTGTAGTAGCAACAACAGCACAGCTGTAATAGGAGCAATAGTAAAGAGGAAAGCTATATAGGGGGAGAATTTCAGCTTAAGGAAATATTATGTGAGGATGTACTAAGGTGAGTAAATATTATCATGATATAAAATCATGGAGGCATAGCTGCCTTAAAACATGCTAAAATTAAAATTATGTAAATATATAAAATTTCAAAATCAGGAGAGGTAGTAGTAGAGTAGATTGAGTCTTTTATTTACAGATAATTAAAAAAATTTTTATTCACATTGAAACATTACATATGAGACAACATGAATATTCTGTATTTATGTGTATATGCCTTGGTTGGTAATGTCAGGATTAGACAGATATCTAATACTGTTAAGGCACTGATGTATTGAGAAAAAGGACACAAATACAAAATAGAATTAGTTAGATAAAGAGTGAAGACAGATGTATTTACACCTTAAAATATCTGATGCGTTTCATAGAAATTCAGGACAGCAAGAGTTAACTATATCAGAGAGTCAGGAATAGTTTCACTGAAAGCAGGGAATTTGAGTCTTATGTGATTTGTTGGAGTTCAGGGCATTACAGTCATGGGGTTCACTTTGAGAAATCCAGAGCAGAGGTACAAAGGGGAGAAAGAAATTGCAAGAGAAAGCAAGAGCACATTTTGTTTAAATTATTAAGTTAACTTGCTTATCTGCTCTTTCTAAGTGAATGTGTCCCAAACATGTTCATTCTCATTAGAATCAATATGCTGCTTTCTTGCCATTAGTTCCTACTACACTGGGTGAGGGAGGGAGGGCATTATTCTCCCATTATGTTTTCTGTTTATCATCTCAGCATAAAAAGTGCTAGATACTTGGATGAAATTGATATGATTAATAGCTGTAACAATAAAAGGCACACAAGCACCAGATCAAACAAATTTTGCACTTTTCGTATCTATCAGCTTAAACAGGATCTCCTGTGAGGAGCAAATATCTGTAAGGTGTCACTTCCTGTTTTCCATTCTGCAGAGGAAGGTTGGAAACCTCTCTAGATATCTTCCCTAAGCCTTGGGGATGGTTCTGTGTGTGAACTTAAGTGCTGACCATTTTTAGAACCTCTCTTCTTCAGACACCAGAATTAGCAAGTTGGAAAAGTGTAAAGCTAGCATTGCAGTGAGCCAAGAGTTTTTAGTCAAGGTCAGGAATTGTTTTCAAAGAGGTAACAAAATCCACAGCAGAGGAAAAGGCTGCAACAATGAGAAAACACAGCTCTCAGACCGAATCCTCTCCTGATGAGTTCATTAGATTTCCTGAATGATAAATTCTCATTTCCTCTAGTACATTAAGGATTTCTGCTCAGAAAATTGAGTGTAGTATCCTAGCTACACCATCCTCTCAGCACTGGAGTCTTACATAATTGATCATCATGCAAAACTATCACATTATATGAACATCAAAAATTCAAAGAATATACAGTATATAATGACAAGCTCAGTCCAAATTTTAATTTATATTGGCAAATTTAATTTTTGTTGTCTTATGTTTTAACTCTTTAATTCATATTCGTTTCAACCTCAAGACCTAGAATACTGTCATATCTTTGATATCAAGAGTGTCATTTGTGTTTTTGTTGTTATTTCAATTATCTCTTAATCTTAGGTAGCATTTTTTGCTTTTCATAAGATTCTGAATATTTGGTCACCACTTTAGACTGTATTTCAGTGCAGTTCACTTCAGTTGACTTCATCTCACCAAATCCTTCTAGGATTTTCACTATAACCTTGACACTATGGAGCCTCAGACATGAATGAGCCCTGTTGCTTTCAGTCTAGTGAGAGAAATATACATAAATTACTATGTGTGAGAAAGCCACAGTGCAACGTGAGAATAGAGGAGGAAAAAATGAGTTTTGATTGAAAGAGTATTGGCATACTTGTGAATGTCATGGCATTCTGAAATACTGGGCACCCACTCCCACTGGCATTGAGTTGGTTCTGACACCTAGTAACCCAATAAGATATAATAGGATTACTCTTTAGGGTTTCCAACATTGTAGTTCTTTATAGGAGCAGAGAGTCTCATCTTTCTCCTATGGAGCAGTTGGTGGATTTGAATGGCTGACATTGTGGTTAGCAATCTAAAACTTAACTCTCTGTACCACCAGGTCTCCTTAAAATATTGGTTAAACAGAGGATATAAGTCTAAAGGAGGCAAGGATGTATGGTGGCTTCCTTTAGACATTTGGTATCAATAATGGGGAGTTGTAAAGTCATGAAGTGACTGGTTTACAAGTTTTCAGGAGTGTGCTTAGTTTAAGAATGAGGTGGGTAAGGTAGAATCCCCATTGAATAGTTTCCACTATTCACAGATGGTTCTGGTGAAAGAGGGTGGTGGATGATGGTGATAGGATTTTATGACTCAATTGTGAGTAATTATTAGCAGGATTCATTGGGATTGTCAACAACTGTAATTAAAGAAGATGTATAACTAAAAGGGGGGAGTAGTTAATCTTTCATTTCAGGAACAGAGACTCCCAGGATCATCAAGAAGCAAGAGCATGAGTGAATCATGAGATTCTACTTAGAAAGGTGGCGATGGCAGAGATATGGCAGAGCCCACGGCATGGAGAAATAGAGCAGCTGTGGACTCTAGGCCCATGGACTGAGAAAAGCTTTGTGCCTGCAGGCAGGAGGCTGGTTTGCAAAATGTGTCCTTTGGATATTTAAATGAATATGTTGTTGTTGTTGTTAAGTGCCATCAAGTCGGTTCCGACCCATAGCGACCCTGTACAGGGTTTCCGAGGGTGTAAATCTTTACGGGAGTAGAAAGCCTCATCTTTCTCCCGCGGAGCAGCTGGTAGTTTCAAACTGCTGACCTTAAGGTTCGCAGCCCGATTCGTAACCACTACGCTACCAGAGCTCCTTATATATGTTTTATTTTCTATGTGTATATTAAATATTTTTCCTTTGTTAATTTGTGAAAAATAGATGTAAAAGGGAAGGAGCAGAATAACTGTTATTGCAGGGAGGGGATTGAAATCAATTAGATGAAACAAAATGTATATCGGTTGAAAGTAAATTTGATTATCTTGACTGTTAGTCTTCCTTCAATTTACAATAAAAAAAAGTTTTGAAATAATTTTTTATTTCTTGATGGAGAACTGGTGTGGTGCTGTAGGATAAACTAATCTCAAGGTTAGCCATTCAAATCCACCAACCACTCCTCAGAAACCCTGTGCAAGGTCATAGTGTGTCAGAACTGATAGTGCTTAACAACAAACAACATACTCTTGACACTAATTTATGTATTTTCCGTTTCTTGACCATTCAGATTTTATTTTTTATTTTCATTTGGTTGTAATTATGGTTTTGCTTTGATTTGTAAGTCATACTTTACTGAATCCAGTTTTGTTCTTAATTTTACTTTTTGCAGTAAAAATAGACTTAACTCTCTCAGTTTCTTGTGTGACTTTATGCAACTCTGAGAATTGTAGGTAAACCAATAGTTATAATATCTCACATTTACAATTAACATAAGGCACAGTGTAACCTCAAGTACATTGCCTCTCACACATCCATATTTAAACGATTAATTACCTTTGAAAGCATTGACGTATCTAATACTATTTTATTTATAGTATGATTTTTTTTTTCCAGATTACAATTGATTTAAACATCCAGCTCTGGTAGCATAGTGGTTATGAATCGGGCTGCGAACCGCAAGGTCAGCAGTTTGAAACTACCAGCTGCTCTGCGGGAGAAAGAGGAGGCTTTCTGCTCCCGTAAAGATTTACAGCCTCAGAAACCCTGTTCAGGGTCGCTATGGGTTGGAACCGACTCGATGGCACTTAACAACAACAACGTGTTATAAAGGAGTCCTGATATGTTGCTGTAGGATAAACCCTAGACTGCTTATAGAAGTTTGGAGGTTCAAATCTACCAGTCACACATCTGAGAAACTACGCAAGGTCCCTGTGAGTCAGAACTGACTCAATAGCACTTACCAACAGCAGCATGCATTATAAAATATGAGTTTTTGTGGCCAAATAGGATAACCAGGAAGACTGAGTCCAAATTATTAACTGCTAAAAAGAAATGGCTGACAAGTCAGCAAGTGTGTCCAACATAAACAGGAGTTTTGATCAGCAAAGTGGCCGTTAAGGTGGCTCCTTTTAGGTAAAGTCAATTAGTATAAGTGTTGGGATGAGGCTGTCCTGAAGCTACAATGCACTGATTCTTCTAATCTAGACCTCAAACTGCAATCGAACCTTTTTGCACATGGGTGTTTACAGTTTGGAAAACCACTGTAGTATTATCATGCTGTAATTTTTCCAGTCCATTTCCGATGTCAGTTTTACTCCACCTTATACTGGGAAAAGGCAGCAGGCTTAAAATAAGTCTGATCCAGGAAAACATTATACACATCCTTCAGATAGAAAATAATTATTTGGAACCTAGACCATTTTTGGTTATTTATTGAGTAGAATATTTTATTTGCCTTTAAACAATAGTTTCCCTTTGTTTGTTTTTGTTTTGCGTTTTAACACAGAACTTTCAGTCCTAGAAAAGAGATATTTTTTCCAGAATTGCTTTTCACTCCAGAGACAGGATGCTCCTGACTGCCTAGGCATGCAAATAAAGAGGAAATGAGTACAACTGACGTTGTGCTGTTTTTGGATCATCTTAACCCATTCTAGTGAAAATAACGTCAATATAATTATAATGTTGTTGTTGTTAAGTGCTGTTGAGTCAGTTCTGACTCATAGCAACCCAGTATAGGTAGGGTTTACCAGAAGGAGCTGGTGAGTTTGAGCCAATGATTTTGTGGTTCAAACAGACCTTGTGGTCCAGTGATTATCCTACAGCACCGTATCAGGCAGAACTTATTCAACAACATTTCCTTGAGGTAAAGGTAGCTTTACAAATCAGTTTAAAATGTTTTAGCTCACCGTCCCTCCCTTAGTACATATTCAGAATATTTAATGAATTGAATCTGAATTTAGCATTATGCTGTTAAAAGTGTCTAAGCATTTATACATTAAATCTTATTGTTGTTATTGTTGTTGTTGTCGGGTGCCATCGAGTCGGAACTAACTCATAGTGACCCCATGCACAGCAGAAGGAAACAATGTCCGATCCTGGGCCAACCTCACTGCCGCCGCCACACTTGACGCCATCAATGATGGCACCTGGCTGATCCATCTTGTTGGGGTCTTCCTCTTTTTCTCTGACCCTCCACCTTACCCAGCATGACATCCTTCTCCAGCGACTGTTCTCTCCGGACAATGTGTCCAAAGTATGAGAGACGAAGCCTAGCCATCTTGGCCTCCAAGGAGCACTCTGGCTGCACTTCTTCCAAAACAGATCTATTGGTTCTTTTAGCAGTCCATGACACTTTCAGTATTCTCCTCCAACACCACAACTCAAAGGCATCAATTCTTCTACGATCTTCCTTATTCACTGTCCAGCTTTCGCATCCATATAAGGTTATTGAAAATACCATGTTAGTTGTTGACAAGTTGTTTTTGATGCGTGGTGACCCCATGTACAACATAACAACATGTTGTCTGGTCCTGATTCATCTCCCTGATTATTGATATGTTTGGATTCATTAGGTGGCTATTGAGTAGTGCTTTCCAAACTAAGAGGCTCATCTTTCAGGACTATATTGGATAATATTCGGTTGGAATGCATGAAGTTCTCATTGGCAAATTTTCAGAATACAGTGCCAGGACATTCTTCTTAGTCTGTCTGGATCTGGAAGCTCTGCTGAACCTTGTTCACCATGTGTGATTCTGCTGCTATTTGAAACATTGGTGGTATAGTTTTTAGCAACATGGCAAGTCAATACAATATGACAAACTTACAAACTGATGGATAGCGAACCTCTGCAAAATGATAAGTGATCGACCTATTTGTTTTTTGCTTCTTTTCTTCCTCTTCTCACAGCTAATTTATACTACCTGCTTCAACATCTTTTATGGAGTCCTGGTGTGGCACTGTGGGTTGATGCACCAGACTGCAAAGCCATTTGAACAGCAGAGTTGGCAGTTCAAGCTCACCAGCTGCTCCTCAGAAACCCTATACAGGGTCACTATGAATCAGAACCAACTTGATGGCACCACCACCACCAACAAACACCTTTTATGGCATGTTATCTTCCCGTTAGCCAAAGTAGAGCAGAACATGTAAATTAGAGCAAAAAAGCTATAGTAGAAATGAACGGAAGTTAATGTATTATGTATACAGGATTTCCAGGGTATTTCTTTTTCATGCAGTGGGATTATATTTTACACACTATGTAGTCCAATGTGTTTGTGGAACTTCAGGCCTTTAGTTGGTGACAGTTCTTAGTGTGGTGTGCTTACTAGTTTACCCACTTTTATTATCTTCATTTTGACAATAAATATGTAACATAATTGCCTCATGGGATTAGTTTTCTTAGTTTGAAGAACTAAGTTTTTCTTAGTTTTAAGGTTATAGTCTTGTGGGACAAATCAGGAAATTGGCATAGCATAGTTCATAATGGTCATGTTCTATATCCTAGTTTGGTGAGTGGCATCTAGGGTCTTAAAGCTTCAAGCAACTATTTAAGATAAAACTATTGATCTCTATTCATTTGGAGAAAAAGAGAATGAAGAAAATACAAGAGTTGGAGGAGGAGCCAAATATAGGACTAATTATCTCCATGAACCACAATCTTCTCAGATTTGAGACTAAAAGACCTACGTGGTGGCTGTCACTTACGTTTTGATTAGGGCCACAGTAGATGGATCCTTATGTTATTGTTGTTGTCAGGTGATATTAAATGGGTTCCAATTCATAGGGACCCTAGGTGCAACAGAATGAAGCACCTGTGGCATCCTCACAATTGCTTTATTTGAGATCATTGTTATAGCCACTGTGTGAGCCATCTCATTGAGGGTCATCCTCTTTTTCACTGACTATCTACTTTACCTTAGGCAGGGAGTGATCCCTTCTGAAAACATGCTACTCTTTCTGTCATATCCTTTAAGCCTATGTCTCTATCCATGTATCTATACACAGAACACTGTTGTTCCAAGGTTGTGTGTATATCACTATTTAACTCTATCCCCTTTTGCCTTTGCACAACTACCTGTGTTTTCACCTGTTAATCATTCTTCCGTCAACTGCCCTTTTCTTGTATATAGCCCTCCCTCTTCTTATACATTGTCGTTTCCATTACTAGAGTTAACATGTATCTACCCTCTAGCCAGTGAATTACTCTCCTTTCCCTTTTTCTCCTGATAAACATAAAAGAATATTCCTTCCAGCATGAAAACCTTTTCTTGACATTTTACATCAGTGGTCTCATGCAATAGTTATCCATTTGTGGTTGACTTTTTCCACTCAGCAAAATGTCTTCCAGGTTCATTCAAGCTCTAAGGTGCTTCGCATATCATTATTACACTTCAAAATTACATAGTATTCCATTGCGTGTATATACCAAAGCTTCTTTATCCACTCTTCCGTTGATGGGTATTTAGGCTGTCTCCATATTGTTGCTATTGTGAATAGTGCTGTGAATAGAACATTGGTGTGCGTGTATCTACTTGTGTCCTGGCTCTCATTTCTTGTGGCTATATATGAAGTAAACGGATTGCTGGGTAATATGGTACTTCTATTTCAGATTTCTGTGGATGTGCCACTACACTACAGAGAATCTTTTGAAAGGATAACTTGAGATTTGAATGTTTTTCTTCAGCTCATTCAGCTTAAAAAATGCTGACCATGTTCTTCCCTTTTTGTTTTCTGACTCCAGGTCTTTGCACATTTCATTATAATACTTTATCTTAACGCATCTTCATTGTATGTTTGATTAATTTTAGACTGCAGAAATTTTCATACAGCTCTCTACTTCATCATTTCTTCCAGCTACTTTACGTACTCTATCTATCTAGGAACAAATTTCAGAGCATCTTCTGCCAATCATTTCAGTATTTTCTTTCTTACTTGCCTCTTAAATTACATTTTGCTTTCTTCTTGTATGATATTCTTGATGTCATTCCATTAGTTGTCTGGGAATTAGTGTTCAATGTGTCATATGTATTCTTGAGATGTTTTCTAAATTCATATGGTATATACACAAGGGAGTGTGGTGGTTCTGTAGTATAAGTACTGGGCAGTGAACAACAATGTCGGTAGTTTGAGCCCACCAACTGCTCTGTGGGAGAAAGATGACACTTTCTGTCTTACAAAGATTTATAGCCTTGTAAAGAAGTTCTGGTAGCGTAGTGGGTATGAATCAGGCTGCGAACCGCAAGCTCAGCAGTTTGAAACTACCAGCTGTTCCATGGGAGAAAGATGAGGCCTTCTGCTCCCGTAAAGATTTACAGCCTCGGAAACCCTGTACAGGGTCACTGTGAGTTGGAACCGACTCCACGGCACATAACAAAAACAAAAACAAATGCCATACAGGGTTGCTAAGAATCAGAAACAATTCCATGGGACTTAACAACAACATACCCAAAGCCATACTTTGGCTCTCATTGTCTTGTTTTAATTTTTCTTTAGTTCAACATGAAGTTGTATATGAGCAGTTGATACATTTCACAGTTGGCCCTCGGCTTTACTCTCACTAATGATGCTTCTCCCTGACTTTGTTTCATAGATGTGGTTGATTTGATTCCTTTGTATTTCATCTGGAAAGGCCCATATATATAATCATTGTGTATGCTATTGAAAACAAAAGGATTTCCTATAAATAAGGCATTGGTCTTGCAAAATTCTATCATGTGATCCCTTGCATCATTTTTATCAGCAAGACTGTATTTTCCACCTACTGATTTTTCTCTTAACGCATCTTCATTGTATGTTTGATTAATTTTAGACTGCAGAAATTGATAAAAACTTCAGATCCTTCAATTTACATAGTTGTTGCTGTGTAAATTTGAATAGTAGTCATACTAACTTTCCTTTCATGTAGGTGCATGGATATTTTCCTATCACTGGCACTTGTATTGTAGGATAGATCTTGAAATGTTCTTGGATTCTGATTGTTGTTGTTGTTGTTACGTGTCATCGAGTCTGTACCCACTCATAGTGACCTTATGTGCAGCAGAACGAAACACAGTCCTGTCCTGGGCCAGCCTCACTACTGTTGCCACACTTGAGTTCATCGATGCTGCCACTTGGCCAAGATGGCCAAACTTGGTCTCTCATACTTCAGACATTTTGTCAGGAGGGAGCAGCTGCTGGAGAAGGATATCATGTTTGGTAAGGTGGAGGGTCAGAGAAAAAGAGGAAGACCCCCAAGGAGATGGATTCTGATAGAAAAGGGAACAATGTGGAAAATTTCTCAAAGAATATTGACTTACTAGATCCACAGAAACTGGAGGTATTCACTAGAAACTGAGATACTCCTTAAATATTGAATGGAAACTGTCACCTGACAGCACCACTAACTACATAGGTTATTTCAAAAGATAAAAGATTTCACTCTTGAGAACGGAATATTTTAGCAATTATACATTGTTGTTGTTAAGTACATTGAAATGGTACTGAGTTGGAGTAACCATATGCACAACACAATGAAACACTGCCTAGTCCTGTGTTAACTTCCCAATTGTTACTATGTCTGAGTCCTTTGCTGCCGCCCCTGTACCAATCCATCATGTTGGACATCTTAATGTTTTTCTGCCACCCTTCACTTTACCAAACATGATATCCTTTTCCAGGGACTGGTCCCTCTTGACAATATGTCTGAAGTATGATAGACAAAATCTAGCCATCCTGGTTCCAAGGAGCATTCTGGCTGTAGAACATAGATCTGTTTATTCTTTTTGGCAGTTCATGGCACTTTTAATATTCTCCTCAAAAATCATAACTCAAATCACCAAATCTTCTATTCACTGTCTAATTTCACATGCATATGAGCTTATTGAAAATACCATGGCCTGGATCAGGCACAGTTTAGTCCTCAAACTGATATCTTTGCTCTTCAACACTCCAAAGAGGTCTTGTGCAGCAGATTTGCCTAAGGCAATACTTCATTTGATTTCTTGACTGCTGTTCCCATGAGTGTTGATGGTTGATCTGAGCAAAATGAAGTCTTTGATAACTTCAATCTTTTCTCCATTTATATGGATGTTATTTATTGGTCCAGTGGTGAGGATTTGTGTTTTCTTTATATTAAGGTGTAGCCCATATTGAAGGCTTTGTTCTTTTAAGTTCTCTTCACCTTCAGCAAGTCAAGGTTGCAGATTGAAGGTTTTTAATGAGTTTTTCTCCAATTCTGATGCCATGTTTTTCTTCATGTAATCCAGTTTCTTGATATAATCTGTGCTCTGCAAACAGATTGAAAGAATACAACCCTGTCACACACTTTTCTTAATTTTACACAATTTGGTGTTCCCTTGTTCTTTTCAAACTGCCTGCTGGTCTATGTACAGATTCCTCATAAACACAATTAAGTATTCTGGGATACTCATTCTCCACAACATTGTCCATAACTCCTGATGATCCACACTATCAAAAGACTTTGCATAGTCAATAAAGCACAGGTATGCTCTGCTTTCAGTCAAGATCCAAGTGTCATCAACAATGATATCTCTTATTGCACTCCCTCTTCTGAATCCATATTATCCATATGATACCAAAATGGATAACAATTATCCTTAAATATATATGAGAAATTTGGGGTGCCAATGAGACTAAATTAATGGGAGTGGAACAAATAGAATGGAAGTAATGAGAATATTGACACAAATTGAAGAATTTGTGGAAACGTATTTTTCTGTGCAAACTGTCACCAAAAATGCAACAAAATATGCTTTTTAAATGTGGAATCTTTTTCATTTACATTATTTTTATCTAAGTAGTGGATGTCTGGAGCTATGGAGGCCTGCAGATCAGTGAAGTTGGACTTGATATGATTCCTTGATTAAAATAATGAAATAATATTAAATTATTCTTTTTCAGATATTTTTTCATATTTATATGATTTATGTCTATTATAGATTCTATAAGGTGAACTAAATTAATTTGTATTAATTTCTTAGGGATGCTCTGTATAAAACATTTGATGGTATGATAGTTAAGATTTTGTATCAACTTGGCTAGGCCTATATTATTGGTAGTTTTGTAGTAAAAACACAGCAATTCCCCATGATGAGATCTACTACAATGCAGTCACCCCATGGTGTGTTCTGATGTGGTCATCCCTAATCTGATGTAATTATACTATGTATTGTAAACCCTGTGGTGCTGTAAAATAAGCACTGGGTTGCTAACCCCAAGTTTGGAGCTTCGACTCCATCAACTAATACTCTGAAACCCTATACAAGGTCACCATCAGTTAAAACCAACTTGAAGGCATTTAACTACAACATTGACTTTGAATGCAATTTATAGGATTAAGTTGTACCTTGAGTCAATCTGTTTTGAGATATAAAAGGAGGGAGAAGTGGGCAGAGAAAGAGGAATGAGGGACCACCAAGAAAGAAGAGTTGGGACTGGAATTCATCTTTTGAACTTGGGATCCATGCACTGTGAAGTGGCTAGATCCAGGGAAAGATTGATGCCAATGTCACAGCATGGATGGATTATCCTGGTTCAGTACTACAGTCCCTCCAAAGAATTGGTAGGTTGTAAATACAATATGTACACAAAAGGAGACAGAGGTTTAAGCAAGCAAGAATATTTATTAAGCATAGATGTGCTCACAGATTGAAGAACAGGCTTTCACCTTGTGGGTGAAGGGGAACATCAAGTGAGTTCTGGTTTCAGATTTCTGGATTTGTGACCCAGAGATAGGAGTGACAAATCCTAGAGTACAGGTCCCCCACATCTTAACTGCATTTAAACAGAGACTGTCCATGTTCTATTATTCTTACCTTGGCAGAGAAATAATAATCCCCCTTTCAAACTCAAGAAGGAGGAATTTCCCCAATTCCTGGAATTATCATTATCTAAACAAGGATGCCTAGAAAGTGGGATGTTGAAACATTCAGACTGGTTTGGATAGGTGCACCCTGGATAGTGATGGCCACCAGCTAGGGGCTTCTACTGTCATGGGAATGATTTTGTAGCCTTTAGATCTTGCATCCAATTACAACCAATAATCATAACCTAATCCCATGTGTAATTATGTGTGTATGAGGAGTTATTCATTCTAAAGCATGAAATATTTGGTGGAATGTCTTTGACATTGGGCTCAGTTGAAGTCCACCATGTAAATGAAATTGGTTGAAAACATCTATGGTCCCTCAATGATTTTGTGGATTTAGAGATTATTTGTAAGATAGTGCTTTAATAAAAAAAGGAAGGTTTTGTGATTCATGTTTTCCACAATGGATGCCCTTGAAACAGAGACTTTCTATTTCTTTCATGAGGCAGAAGTTCCCCACACATATCCAGGTTTCATGCTTTCTATAGGAATTCCATCAGTGTTAACCATCATACAGATTAAAGGGAAAGAGAACTCCTGAAAGTTTTTAAGACCAAATAAGTAGCTCCTGTGTTAACTAAAAATTAAATAAATTTAACAGCCATGTCCACTACAACCTCTGGCTCCTCAAGAGAGATCTTAATGATATGTGCAGGAGAAATACCATCTCTAGGTCCCATAAGTTCTCAGATTCTTCGGTGTCCAAGAGGGTCTTATGACATTCACAATGATCCTTAGGGAATGCAGGACAATCATGTGTCCAGGGCCCAAATGTACCATATCAAGGACATGGTGATTTAGGGGCCAGTCACTTTTTCATCAGCTTTTGATACTCCCCACAGTAGTAACCAGGTTTTCTACAACAGAAGTAATTGTTTTCCATCTTTTTACCCAGGTCAGAGGAGGTGGCCTAGTTCTGAGCTGTTAAACCTGCTATAGGAAGCTTAACTTTTGGCTGCCCCTCCCTGTCAACAAATATCCCTATTGTTGTAGACAATGGTGAATACTTCTAGCAGTTGAGATAAGACAGCTTGGGGGCCAAATGCTATTTTTTGTGATTTTCTGTGATGTCAGGAGTTGACTGGTTGATAAAAGCAGTATTTATAACTATAGTAGCTTTAAATGAACTGGGGTCTAGACAACCTAGTGACAACCTCAACTAGGCATCCTCTGAAGAGGACTGGATTTTCATCCTTTCCTTGAATGATTTCTACTAGTTTAGAAAAACAATAGGTTTAATCTGGATCTACTTCATTCCTCCAAGGAGGTAAAGTATCACATGATTTCTTGCACCTATTATGTTTGTCCCTGTTGATAATTCCACAAGAGAGCTGAACTGCCATGTTCCCAACTGGAAATGTCTGTTGGTGAACATGTAAATTATGTCTGTATGCTTGGGCCCAGATATAGTTTTTCTTGTCTACTATGCAGCACCTAGAGAGGATCAGTAGGCTGTTTTTCTAGGTTAGTTCAAAAGTGAAAACAAATTCTTTGAACTCTTCAATAGCCTCAGTGGATTTTCTGAAAAACTCCCTAACTTATCCTTGCGCTGCTTCAAATCTGCCATAGAGAATGGCACATGGGCACTTACTTACAAGTTGCCTGCCAGCCCCTGAAACCTCTTGAAACTAGAGAGATGTAAGTATTCCTGGGGTAGGACACTGGAGCTGGATTTTGGTTTCATATGCTCTTCAATTTAGCTTCTGTTATCAGTGACTTTTTAGCAGACTGATTTCTACATAACCCTTGCCTCTTTCTGTGTCTTCTCTAAGGGCCATAAAGGCTTGAACATAGGGAGTCTTGGACCACTTTCCTTTCCTTATATGGAATAGATCTAATTGTAAAAGACTCTTGAAATTTAAGCTTCTATTTACTGGCTGCTGCTTTTGGATCCACAGGGTATATTGGAGCCAAGCAGTAATACACAATTAAGACTCTTCCAATTTTTCAATAAGCATCCCAAAGGGGAGTTTTCAGGGATCCATGGAGCTTGTCCCACAGCACCTAAGATGAGAGAGTGAGTCCCTAGACTTCACATTCCTACTCTTGGGACCTGTAACTGGGTAAAAAGTGTCCCAGGGGAGAGTCAAGGGCAGGAGGCTCTAGGGCTTCAAGTTTTCCCAGAGTCATTATGTGATAATGGTTTCTGGTCAAAGCAACCTCTGGAGAAATTGCCAGCCTCTTTTCCAGATAAGTGTGCTGATTATTGGGTGTCATGACTTTGGATCAGGATGGGGACTTTTGAATTCCTACGTTGCTTATCTCCAAACAAAAAAGAGTAAGGCCAGAAATGACCAGTCAATCAAGATTTCCATGTGAGACCTAATTATTTTGGTAAGTATTTGTAAATAACTTTCTGAGAGGTAGATCTTAGAGAAGTCCAGTACCTGCTGAGTCTCATCTCGAAATTCTTCTTCACCTGAAAACAGAAACAGAGCCGTCTCATGGAATGCCCCCAAAACCTTGGATTAGAGATTTCTAAAACAAAGTAATCCTGCAGAGGAAGCTATGTTTCTTCTCTGAGTTTGAGAGAGGTAGTGGTTTTAAAGCAATAGCTGCCAAGCAAACAAATATATGGTCAAAAATAATAGCAGCACAGATCTGTGTCTTTAAGGCAGAGGGTCTCTGACTATTGCGTTTTGGGTCAGAGATGTGATAATTATGGGTGGGGGCTTTCAGGCAAAGTCATTCCCCTAGTTGTTTCCTCCTTTTATGTGTCTGGTTCTTCCCTGGTGCCCTGGAGGACTGTCCAGGAGGAGTTCAGAGTGGGATGCTAGACCAGATCTTATGTGGCACTCCTCAGTGGAGTCTGAATTTTTACAGTGCCGTGATAAAAGCGGATCTCCTGAGGCACCTGCACATTGCTGTGGTCACACAGCAGCACCTATACTAGGTTACCACTTGCATGGGAACAACCAAAGCCTTGGACCAGAAGGAGGAAATGTCTCTTATTTCTTGAGATCCTGGGACATGCCTGTAGACTCATATAAATGATGTCTGTTTGCCTGAGGGTCTGACCATGAATAGAAAGAAACAGGAAACCAGAGGAAAGAAATGTCCTAGAAAAGCAACACCAACCCAGAGGAATCCATTAGTTGCACTTATATTTCGAGTGGTATATGAGAGCTCCTGGGTAGAACAGCAGGCAGTTTCCAAAGCAGCAGTCATTTTAATGGTTAAGGGGTGATGGGAGTGAGGGGAATTTACCTGGGAGTTCAGGAAGTGTGTGAAAGCTTTCCAAGTTTCAATATAAAAAATGTCACAGGGCGAATGAAATATCCTGGTTCAGTTCTACTGTCTGTCCAACAAATTGGTTGGTCATTGACATAATAAAACATGAAAGATGCTAGAGACATAAAGTTTTAAGCAAACAAGCAAGCAGATTTATTAAGTGTAGATGTTTTCATGGAGAGGAGAATGGACTTCCGCCACATGAGAGAGGGGAGCATCAAGTGAGTTCCTGATTTCATTTTTTATGCTCTTTTTTCTTTGAGGTGGGCTCTGGATAGCCTGATTCCTATGCTTTCTTATAATAATTTAGGGCCAACAATTGGTCATTTCTTCCTAGTGGTCTGATGAACTTATTTCCCATTACATCAATCTGTTATATTTGTGCTCATGAGCTAACCATAATGCTTATTTATTATAGTTATATTGTGATTAGTTCCTTGGTTACATCAATCCATCCTATTCTCTGTACATGCCTGATTTGTGTGTAAGTCCCTTGTAATATCTTTCCTCTTACAAGACTTTCTTGACAGGTCAGGTGGTTTCCTGTGTTCTTTGTGGTTGATCTATGGTTAGCTCCTCTTCCCTGTTGAACTCCGTAACACGAAGGCACACAGAGACCTCCAAGGAATGCTGGGTCTATATATGCTGAAAGAAGATAAGGACCTTTCTCCAGGGCAGTCACTCAGATTTTGGACTTCTAGCCTCATAAACTATCAAAGAGTAAATTTCTGTTTGTTAAAATCATCCACTAGTGGTATTTCTGATATGGTAGCAGTAGATAACTAAGAATTTGGTATCAGGAGTGGAATGATACCCTAGCAGATATCTAAAATATGGAAGTAGTTTTAGAATTATATAATTAACAGAAGCTAGAAGAGTACTGTAATGTCTAATAGTAAAAGCATATATTACCTAGAAGAGAGTGTTGGTGGAATTATGGATGTCAAAGGCAATTCTAAGGGCTCAGAGGGAAGTAAGGATAATTGTAACAACCAAGACAGCACAAATGGTGAGAAAAAGCAACAGAAAAATTGCAGGTACATAAAAGGAACTCTGGTAGCATCGTGGTAATGAATCAGGCTGCAAACCGCAAAGTCAGCAGTTCGAAACTACCAGCTGTTCTATGGGAGAAAGATGAGGCTTTCTGCTCCCGTAAAGATTTACAGCCTCAGAAACCCTGTACAGGGTCGCTATGAGTCGGAACCAACTCCATGGCACATAACAACAACAACAACCAGGAAACTGACACAAGATGGCATAAATGCTGACCCACAGAGCAAAAAAACTGAGCACCTTTATGCATGAGGTTGCCTAGCGGAGTGGTGTGTGTCTGAACACTTCTCAGTAGAGTTAGTCTCTCTGACCAGAGAGCTGACTGCCTTCAGGTCAAGGTTTACTGGTGTAGTGGGGTGCCTCTGGGTAATTTTCAATGTAACTAAAGAATATTTCTATAGAAAAACTATTCTATAACATAGTAAAAGGAGCTCTGGTAGCGTAGTGGTTACGAATCGGGCTGCTAACCTTAAGGTCAGCTAGTTCGAAACTACCAGCAGTTCTACAGGAGAAAGATGAGTATTTGTGCTCCAGTAAAGATTTACAGCCTTGGAAACCCTATACAATGTCGCTATGAGTCAGAACTGACTACACAGCACGCCACCATCTCCACCACCATAGCATAGTAAAGGCCAGACTTTTCTCTTCTAGAGACCAATGCAGAAGCTGAAGAGATAAGGAACATGAAAGCAGAGCTGCTTCAATCACAAGATGTAGAGCCACGAACTTTGTGCTCTCAGAATTTGAAACCATGACTTCTGGAGCTTATAAAGGTAAGGTCACAGTTACTTAAGTTTCAAAGATTCAGATCTTTTTCACCAGCTTGGTTTCAAAGTATGGGGCTGCCTTTAAGATGGGAACTGTGGCCCAAATTGATGGGACAGGACTGCCATGCCCAACAAGGCAGAAGAACTCAGTCTCCAGGGCCAAAGGATTGGGGCCAATATTAAAAAAGACTAGGAGACTGGGGTCAACCAAAGCCGAGGAAACATAGTTGTCTTTCTAGTGTGCCTGAAAGCAGAACTAAAGTGCAGGATTGAGGGACCTCTACCCAGAATCCACAGTGCAGAACTAAAGTGCAGAGTTGAGGGACCGCTACCCAGAATCCACAGTGCATTGCTATCACTCAGAGCCTGGATAGCAGTACCACTGTCTAGATGGCCTCAGAGAACTAGTTTCAATTTTTGAGAGTTAATGTAAATATTTAGCTGGAATTTTAACTTGCTTGGTGCCTGATATTCTTTCTTTCCCTTCAATTACTCCTATTTGTAATGGGAATGACAACCTTTGACTGTTCCAACATTGCATATGGAAGCAGATAACTTGTATTCTAATTCTTGATTGACAGATGAAAAGGTATTCTTCCAATGTTGGAATTTGGTCTTAAAAGAATTTTGGGCAAATATAATGAAGTTAGTGCACTTTCTATTGTACACGTGTTAGGTGTATCATGTTAGGTGAAAATATAGCTTTATAATTGTCTTTATTTAGACATTATGTATGAGTCCTGGTGTGGTGCTGTGGGCTAATATGTCAGACTCCCAAAGCTGTTTGAACTACAAAGTCTGTGGTTCAAGCTCACCAGATGCTTCTTGGAAACACTATACAAGGTCTCTATGGGTTGGAAGTGACTCGACGGCACTTAACAACAAGAAGAAGATTGTTTAAAGAGATATGAATAAGTGCTAAGGTGACAAAGGCTGGCCTGCATAATTAGGGTTTTGTATCAACTTGGCTGGACCTGTATTCTCTGTGGTTTGGCTGTTAAGACATAGTGCTCCCCCATGATGAGATCTAAATAATACAATCATCCCAATGATGTGTTTATTAAAAGTATCATGGACTGCAAGAAGAACAAATAAATCTATGTTGGAAGAAATACACCAGAATACTCCTTAGAAGCCAGGATTGCGACACTTGATTATTCATACTTTGAACATGTTATCAGCAGAGACCAGTTCCTGGAAAAATACATCATGCTTGGTGAAGTGGAGGATTAGCATTTTTTAAGCTGAAAGAACTAAGGAAAAAATTCAAGTCTCAACTTGAAACATTGAAGGATTCTATGGACAAGTTATTGAATGATATAGAAAGAATCAAAAGATGTTGGAAGAAATAAACAGGACACTGTACCAAAAGGAAATGGTTGATGTTCAATCATTTCAAGATGTAGCATATGATCAATAGTTGATAGTTTTGAAGGAAGAAGTCCATAATGCATTGAAAGTGTTGGCAAAAACAAGGCTCTGGAAATTGATGGAAAACTAATTGAAATTTTCAACAAACTGATGCAGTGCTGGAGGCACTCACTTATCTATACCAAGAAATTTGGAAGAGAGCTACCTGGACAACTGATGGGAAGAGATTCACATTTGTGTCCATTCCCCAAAGAGGTGACTCAACAGAATATGGAAATAATTAGACAATATTACTAATATCACATACAAGTAAAAGTTTGCTAAAAATAATTAAAAAATGGCTGCAACAGTACTTTGACAGGGAATTTCCAGAGATTCATGCCTGATTCAGATGAGGATTACTGGAATGATGGATATCATTGCTGATGTCAGATGAATCTTGTTGTTAACAGAGAGTACCAGAAAGGTGTTTACTTGTGCTTTATTGACTATACAAAGGCTTTCAACTGTGCTTATCATGACAAGGTATTGATAACATTGTGGAGAATGAGTATTCTGGAACACTTAAGTATGTTCATGAGGTACCGGTAAGGAACCAAGAGGGAGTTTGAAAAAAACAACGTAACACTAACTGGTTTAAAATTAAGAAAGGTATGCACCAGTTGTATTCATTACCATACTTACTCAATCTGTATACTGAGCAAATAATATAAATAATGAGAAAAGCAGGATTATATGAAGAACATGGCATCAGATTAATGTCCTACAATATGCAGATAATACAACCTTGTTTGGTGAAAGCCAAGAGGACTTAAAGTGCCTATTTATGAAGATCAAAAACACACTTTAAATAAGGGCTCCACCTCAATGTAAAGAAAGGAAAAATCTTCACCAATAGACTAATAAATAACATCATAATAAATGGAGAAAAGATAGAACTTGCCAAAGATTTCATTTTGTTTGGATCCACCATCAACACTCATGGAAGAAGCAGTCAAGAAATCAAACAATGTTTTGCAATAGGCAATTCTGATTCACAAATACTCTTTAAGGTGTTCAAGAACAAAGATGTCAGTTTGAGGACTAAGGTGCACCTGATCCAAGTTATGATATTTTCAATAGCCTCATATACATGTCAGAGTTGCATAATGAATAATGAAAATTGATGGATTTAAGTTAAGGTGTTGGAGAAGAATATGAATGGTGCCACGAACTGGCAGAAGAACAAACTTAGTTCTAAATGTTTATCATAAGCACAATTCAAACCCCATATCATACATAGAATTTGCCACCACCCTGAACAGCAGTGTATTTCACTGAAATTCTCATACTTAGTATTTCTTTTAAGTATTATATTTTTCTAAATTTGAGGTATACTTCCAACTTTCTCTGTCATTAAGAAAGACATTAGTGAACGGGCTGCATATTATCACTGGCACAATTATTACTTTCTACTTCTATTAAATTTGGTGAAGATACTCAATCACTCTGTGTCTCAGTTTTTATCTAAAAATGGTGATAATAGTAAATTTCTCAAAAGATTGATTATTGGATGTATGTATGTGAAGCGCTTAACAAAGTACAAGGGTAAATCAAATAATATTGCTACTAGGATTTAAGATCATACATGCATGGGTTTATTTCAAGCAAAATGTGTCTTCATATGTTTCAGCCATCAGTGGATGGGTGCAGACAAATTCTTTCATTAATACACTTATCTTATTCTTGTCAGAGAAGAAAATGAAATTATCAAGTCAATTCCAACTTAGAGTAACTCAATATAGGGTTTACAAAATTTTAAATCTTTATAGGAGCAGAAAGCCTCATCCTTCTTCTACAGAGCAGCTGGTAGGTTTGAACCAGAGACCTTGTGATTAACAGCCCAATGCCTAATCAACAGTGCTACCGGGACTCCATAGTTTTGTTAGGATGCCCTCAGAAAAAGGTCCAATCAAAAAGTGGCCTCTGAGGGGATCTGCAGAGGGCTTAGCTTAGAAGATTATATAAACAATTTTGGAGGATTCCAAATACGTAGTCTAATTCTATTTTCTCGAGTGACACAGAACAATTATGGGAGCTTATAATGAAGAACTTTTTAAGAAAATTGAAAAATGCATTGGTGAGAAAAAGCCAAGGAAATTTGCACTGAGAAATCTTTTCCTATTGAGACAATGCACCTGCTCATTCTTTTCCAAGAGTTGCAATAGTTGTCCTATGAGAATTCCATTGGGAAATCTTAGCCCATCCATTCCGTATCCCTGATCTGGCCCCCTTCAGGCTTGTTTTTATTTCCAAAACTCAAAGAGCGTTGAAAAGGAGTACTACTTATGTTCCTTGAGGATGCCAAAACTGACGTTTTGACATGGTAAATGTAGTACAGAATTATTCGTGAAAGATTAGAGAAATGGAATGACTGCTTTCAGAAGTGTACACACGTCAGTGGAGGCTATGTCAAGAAACAATAGGTATTTTTGCTTAATAAAAGTTTTGTAGTGAAACTTTTTTACTTACCCTCATATCTCTCATACAGTAAACACTCAATACATCTTAAATACTGTTATTATTTATCAGAATCATGAAAATCTATTTTGATTGATGTGATTACCAGATGGATTCAAATTAAGTAGATGCTATATCTCACTCATAAGCTTAGATGTCCTTAGTTTCAACAAATTAGCAAACCAAATTCACACTTGAACCCTTTAAATTCATGGTCTAGACCCCATTCCAAGGCAAAGTTTTGCCATCAGGTCACTTCGCTCTGTGTAAACTCCTTCATCTCCAGCTTTCACTTCACTGGCCTGCATAGGATTGCCCCACCTCCATCATGAGACAACAATCAGGTACCAATAGCATTTATCAGGCCACTATGAAGTCTGTCTTTTGCTTGTTAATTGGCAGCTAAGACCTGAAAAAGCCAGCTGTGATTGTTTGCATACTTATTGATGAGAACAGAGAATAGGAGGTAACAGGCAAAAATAAAGCAAAGGCTTGTACAGTGTTTTTGTTAGGTGTTGTGTAGTCACTTCTGACTCATAGTAACTTTATGCATAACAAAATGAAACACTGATTGGTACTGTGCCATCCTTAAAAATCATTGCCAAATTTGATCTAGTGCCACTGTGCCAACCCATATAGTTGTGAGTCTTCCTCTTTTTCTCTGATCCTCCAGTTTACTGAGCATGATGTTTTTCTCCAAGGACTGGTACCTCCTGATAATATGTCCAAATTATGAGAGATGAAGTCTCTCCATCATCACTTCCAAGGAGCACTCTGGCTGTATTTATTCCAAAACAGATTCATTTGTTTTTCTGGAAATCCATGATACATTTAATATTCTTCTCCAACACCATTACTCAAATGCATCAATTCTTCTATAGTCTTCCTTATTCATTGTCCAACATCTATATAATTTTGAGGTTATTGGAGTCCTGGTGTGGTGTTGTAGGATAAGCACTGAATTTCTAACCAAAATGTTGTCAGTTCAGAACACCTGACGCTCCTTGAAAATCCTATATAGGGCTGTTATGAGTCAGCACCTACTCAATGGCACTACAACAACATGAGCACTAAAAGTGTTCTGGAAGATCTGTTCTTCACAATGTTATCCACAGCTTGTCATGGTACACAGGGTACACAGTTGAAAACCTTTGCATAGTCAATAAAGCACAGGCAAACATCTTTCATCTGACATCATTCCATGTACCTATCTGAATATGACTTGAGCTTTTGACATTTCTTTCTCAATGTAGTTTTGCAGCTGTTTTTGGATTTCCTTGAGCAAAATTTCACACACATATTATATTAATGATATTGCCAGATGATTTCTGCATTTTGTTGAGTCATCTCACTTTGGAATGGGCACAAATATGGATCTCTTCCAATAAGTTCACTGTGTAGCTAGCTGTCTTCCGTATTTATTGGCTTAGATTCGTGAGTGCTTCTAGAGCTGCATCTGTTTGTGGAAAGATTTCAATTTGTTTCCCCTCATTTCCCAGAATTTTGTTCTTTGACAATGCCTTCAGTGCTCCCTGGACTTCCTTCATTACCATTTGTTTTTGATCATATGCTACCTATTAAAATGATTGAACATTGACCATTTCTTTTTTACTTCCTCATTTCTTTCATTCACGTTAGCCTCTTTACACCTGAGAGAAATTTTCTGTGTCTATTCTGACATCCATTTTGTTCTTTACTTCCTTCCCTGTCTTTGTAATGACCTCTTGCTTTGTTCTGTATGATGCTCTGGATGTAATCCCATAGTTTTTCTGATCTTCAGTCATTAGTGTCTAATGTATCAAGTCTGTTCTTGAGATGGTTTATAAATTCAGGTGGGATATCTTCAAGACCATATTTTGGCTCTCATGGACCTTGTTTTTTGTTTTGTTTTGCTTTTGTTTTTTCAGCTTCAGCCTGAGCTTGCATATGAGTAATGGATTATCTGTTCCATAATTGACCCTTGGCCTTGTTTTGACTGATGATATTAAGCTTTCTACTCTTTCCAAGATGTAGTCAACCTGATTTCTGTGTATTTCATCTCCTGAGGTCCATATGCATAGCTGCTACTTTTATGTTACTTTACAGTGTTATTTGCAATGATCATATTTTCCAACTACTGATCCTGCCTCTTTGTTTCTAACCATGGCATTCCAATTTCTAGTAACTGCTAATACATCTTGGTTGCATGTTTGATCAATTTCAGACTGAAAACCTGGTAGAATCCATTAATTTCATCATCATTGGCTGTAGTGTTTGGAGCAAAATTTTGAATAATAGTGATCTTAATAAAATTGGTCTTCCTTGAGACTATATAGATATTATCTTATTACAGATAGCATCATATTTCAAGATACATCTTGAAATGTTCTTTTTGATGATCACTTTGATGCTATTTTTCTTTAATTTGTCATGTACAATTTTTTTTTTTTTTTTTTTTTTTTATGATTGTCTGATTCAAATTGACCAATACGTGTCCATTTCAGCTCATGAATGCCTAGAATGGAGTCCTGGCGTGGTACTGTAGGATAAGCAGTCATCTGCATCATTGGTTTGACCCACAAGATCAGCAGTTCAAACTCACCAGCCGCTTCTTGGAAACCCTGTACAGGTCTGTATGGGTTGGAACTGACTAGGTAGCACTTAACAACAACAACAACAACAATGCAAATTATGGACTCCTGGTGTGGCACTGTAGGATCAACACTGGACTGAGAACCAACCATAAAGTTGGCAGTTCAAACCCACCAGCTGCTTCTGGGAAGCCATAAACAGGGCAGCTATGAGATGGAACTGACTCAACAACCCTTAACGATATCAACAATGACTAGGATATCAGTCTTAATTCATCCCATTTTACTTTTGAGCACTTAAAATTTTCTTAGATTTATGCTTTGTACATTTCATGTTCTGGTTATTAATGGATAGTTCCAGCTGTTTCTCCTCATTTTGCATTGTGTCCCATAAGCAAATGAAGCTCCCAAAAGTTTTACTCCTTTCATGTCATCATGATGAACTCTATTTAGGAGGTAGCTCTTCTCCAGTCATCTTTTGAGTGCCTCCCAACCCGAGGGGCTCATCTTCTGGCACTAAATGTGACAATATTCTGCTGCTGTTCATCATGTTTCCATATACAATATTTTGGTACTATGTGACAGTGTTCCACTTCTATTCATAGAGTTTTCAGTGGCTAAACATTCAAAAGTATTTGCCTCTCATCTTCCTAGTCTGGAAGCTCAGTTGATAGCAGTCCAATATGGTTACCCTTCTGGTATTTAAAATACTGGTGGTATAGCTTCTAGCAACACAGCAACACACAAACCACTGCAGTAGGACAAACTGACAAAAGAGAATGGTGGGATATATTCTTGGTAAATCCTTTCTTCTCTTCTCCATCTTCTTGGAACCCCAGTCATTCCATTTTTTTTATAGTTGCTTCCATTTTTACATGGTTATCTTTACTCTAGTGTTCATTTTATCTGGTCTTCTCTTTTAAATAAGAACATCTTTTCAGGAGATGAACAAGATGGCAGATAGGATATAAATGCAGTGAGGAACTCCATCAACAACAACACAGAAAACAGAACCAAGCAGGCTCAAGGGATGATCCAAGAACTCTGAACCACATATAAAGGAATGTTTAGAAAGTTGGAAGGCTTACAGCCAGTGGAATTTGTATCAAAAGCAAGAAATCCAGTGCTTTCTAATGCAAGGTACACAGATGCTCTCTGAGTGACCATCTTGGGTGAGACCAAACAGGGGAAGGATCAGAGCAGCCATGGATGCCTGACAGAAGCTCGGAGATAAAGGTGCAGACATTCTTTTTTTTTTTTTTTTGTATCTGTTCATTGGTCTCTCACTGATTGTGCACCTCCATTCTGGTTACTAGAGGGGGTGCCTGAGTAAGTGGACACCCTATCCCCAGCCCTGGAGGGTTCTACACATGCACACAGATCTCCTCAAAATTTAAAGGACAGTTTCCACTGAAATGCAAATGGCAGTGCAAAATGACTACAGCCGGCCATGAACTCTTTATCATTAGGAAAAAGACCTGAACGGGGATTGTGGAGCAGGACAAGAAGACTAAAAAGGAAACAGGCTGAAAACTAAATCTTGAGTTATGTCATAATGACCAACAGTGGCATCTTGAAATTTCTCAGGAAGAAGAGTGATCCCATCTACCTGTAGGCAATCAGAAAGCATAAAAAATACCAAAACACACACCCATCTAAGTATTAAGGTCACAGCTAACTACTGTTATGCCCAGAAAACAGAAACAGATGACCATATCAGCACATGTCCAGAAACTAGATAAAGTGACTGAGACAAATGACCTGAAGGTAGACTTACACTCCATACTGGATGGAGGGCAGGCTTTAGAAATGCCTGAGAAGAAAAAAAAAAAAAAAAATGATTACAAAATACTTTACAATGAAGTTGAGAAAAATAAGGAAGAAGTCAGGAAAGAGCTACAGGAATAATCAAGTAAGATAGGTACAGAATTGGAAACAATTCAAAACTTAAAGAAAGAGGTCCAAATGATTAATAATAGAATATCAAAAATGGACAATACACTGAAAGGGCAAAGGAATAGAACTGAAGAGATAGAAGCCAGAAGTAGAGAACTGGAAGATAAATCTCTCAATACTACTAAGATAGAAGAACAAGCAGAAAAAAAAGATTAAAAAAATCTGAAGATGGTCTAAAATTCATGTTGGAGAACATGAAGAGGAATAAGTTAAGAATTATCAGCATTCTGGAATAGGAAGAGTCACACAAGTCCTCAGAGGAGATAGTTGAAGAGCTATGGAAGAAAATTTCCCTAACATCCTGAAAAGTGAAAATATAGCATTCAAGAAGCTCAACGAACCCCAGGAAGGATGTATCCTAAAAGAAAATCACCAAACGCATGTAATAATCAAGCTCTCCAAAATCAAAGATAAGGACAGAATCTTGAAAGCAGCTAGGGAAAACAGAAATGTAACATACAAAGGCAAGCAAATCAGTTTAAGCTCGGATCTCTCAACAGAAACCATACAGGCAAGAAGGCAATGGGGGAGACATATATAAAACCCAGAAAGAAAAAAAACTGCCAACCAGGAATCCTCTACCCAGTAAAGCATAAATCAAATACGACTATATAATAAAGACATTCCAGGATAAACAGAAGCTAAGGGATTTTGACAAAGCCAATTCTGCTATGAAAAACATCCTAAAGGGAGTTCTGTGAACTGAGAACCAACAAGAACAGACAACAACCAGAGACTGACGTAAATGGGAGCATCACCCAGAACTCAATGGACAAATGGAAGAGTAGAGAACATAATAAAATGATAAGAACAAATTCAGAGGTTCTGGGAGGTCAGTCTATGATCAAAACAATTAGAATGTGAAAGAAGGTAAACACAGAGGAACAGAGATCCAGGTGATGAGTAGGTCTGGTAGATTATAGGATAAAATAGTCTGTCTTAAATGGAGAGAAAAGTTAATGGAATATAGGGTAACCACAATGGTAGGGTCGGGTAGGGATTTAGGGGGAGGTGGAGGGAGGTTATGGTAGAGCACAGGGTAAGGGCATATACATTATCAGGTGTTGGGAAGGGCAATATAAGAAAGGGGAGGAGGTGGAAGAATAAGGTACATAGAGGAACACTGAGACTTTGCATGGGCTAAGTGGGACAGAGGTAAATAGTGATGCATGCTCAACTTTGGAACAACAGGGCTCTGTGATACAGGGATCTTGACATAGTTTGAAGAGGGGATATAATACTAAGATGCTTGACTGTCTTATGAATATTTCCTTTGCCTACTATTGTAAAATAGACACTTGAGTGGGATAGAAAGGAATGTTTGGAAACATGATTATAGAAAACTTGTAAACCCATTTTCATCCTATAATTGATTGGAATACCTAAAAGTGATTCTAGAACCTGCCCAGTGAAATAGGCCTCTTGCGGAGACTTTGCAGAATATAGGACCTTAGGTGGAAACCAAAGTCCTATCCAGACCTTCTGAGATGGGACATTCCCACTAATAAAGACAAGTAGACCAGCCTGGAACAGCTAGAGTAACAGAAGATACATCTTCAAAGAAAGACTATCAGGAAAAACTAAAAAAAAAAAAATGTCAATATGACTGGCTATACAAGAATAAGCAAGCTGTTCACCGGGAAGCCATCCAGGCAAGCAATCAAGTTCCTTCAGAATAAACCCCCTCTAAGACTGAAACTCAAAGGGAACATATGAGTAGGTATGTAAGCTTGCTGGCGACCACATTGGTCTACTAGTGAGTGGAAGAGGGGGAAAGGCAGCAATGAACAAATGTGCTGAGTTCAACCATGGTCCATTGACTCCTGTTGACCTGGAGATGAGAGAGAGAAGAGGAAGGGCTGGTGAGTGTGGTGAGACCTGTGGACACCTGAGCTCATGGACAAGGACATAGCCACAGAGGGCTATAGCTGACAGTGAAGTATCCAGCGGATATGAAGTGGGGGGAGATGCACAAGAACACCCAAACTTGTGCATAGTACTCATTTGACCTAACCTTGATAGCTTGATAATCAGAACTCAACTAGAGGAAGATTAAAACAACAACAAAAAAAACACACAATTTTTGATAAAGGAAACGAGGGTAAATGTGATGAACCTGACCTATCATCATGGAGGTAGTATCTCTAAGTACCAACAGAGAGGGAAAGAGTCTTCTCATCAAATATCAATGCTATCCCCTCTGTACACAGGGTAGATAGGGACAGGCAACTTAAACATTGGCTACCTAAAATGAGGGTGCTATAAAGGCACAAAGTGACTGGCTTACCAGCTTTTAAGAGGGAGTTTAGGTTTAAGAGTGTGTGGGGGAAGAAAGAGACCCCACTGAATAGTTTTCATCTTATCGAGATGGGTCTGGTTAAAAAAGAATTGTTATAAGATTCTTATGATTTAATAGTAATTGTTATCATGACTAATTGCGACTGTCATAATTGTAAAGGTAGAAGTTTTGTAATAAAAATGGGGGAGTAGTTAATCTTATAGTCCAGAAATAGAGGACCCTAGGGCCATCAAAGGAGAAGAGCACAAGTGGAATGCGGGACTTTATCCAGAGAAGCAGCAACACTAGAGATGAAGGCAGACATCAGGATATTGAGAAAGGAAGCAGCTGAGGACTCTAGATTCATGGGAAAAGAGGGACTAAGAGATAGTTGTCAGGAGGCAAACTTGCAGAATGTGCCCTTTGGTGGTGTAAATAATTATATATGCCTGAGTGTTTTTTTTTTTTTTTTTTAAAAGAGCTTAAGTGAATATAGAGAAATACTGTTAACTAATGGTACATGGAGGGGATTGTAATCATTGTGATAAAACAAGTTGTATGATTTGTTGAATGTAAAACTGATGATCTGCCCTGTAAACTTTCACTCAATCCACAATAAAATCTTAAAGAAAAAAACAACAAAAAAGTTCAAACCAGAAAAAAATAGAACATCTTTTCAAATGAAATTAGATAAAAAAAAAAAAAAATCACACTTTAGTGTGACTTCATTTTTTACTTAACTAATTACACTTTCTGAGATTCTATTTCAAAATAAGGTCACACACACAAGTATAGAGGTTAGAACTTTAATGTCTCTTTGGGGAGGGTACATTATCGTGAATAAAATATCAGAACTATAAGTTTAAAGGTATTTATTGAATTAAATTAAGAGGAGGAGGCTGAATATTCTATACAAAGTCTAACATGGCATGGCAGGGAGGATAGGGAAGATTGTGTTCATGGGTACATAAGAAAAAGCAAGGTATATGTGTATATGTGTTTAGGAAGGATAGTGGATTAAAATCAGGCTGTAACTAGGGTTCCTTGTTATTTCTTATTACATAAAACTGTAGAATCAAATTACCTTTGCTTACTTTGGCAATGAGATATTATTAAAAGAGGAACTTATACGTGACATTGTAAAGATACATCATAATCACTAAAAAATAGAATAGCAGCATACACCATAAGCATTGTTGTTAAGACTCAGTCAAATATCAATTTAGATTCTCCCCCTACTGTCTATTTTCAATGGATATCTTGCAAATCACTTTACCTTTCTGATGTTCAGTTTTTGCATAAAAATGGAAATTAATAATGGTTATGTCATTTGCTTATTGGAATAGTTTTAGAATGAAATGTGAAGCATTTAGCATAACATTCTTTGTGAAATATTTATCATCAAGAAGTTAGTCAGTGTACAGAAAGGTTTCAGGGAAATATTACTTATATTAACTTCTAAAAATTATATTTTCCTGAGGAATACCTGACCTTAGAATTAGGTGTGATTTATCCATTTGGTACAGTAGACATGGTGCTAGGAACCCACACAGTTTTAGGGGAGCAGAGCATGTTCTAACTTCTTTTAAGATCAGAGAATATAGAACTTTGAGGTAAAATAATTTTTTGAATATATAATAGCAATATCTTTGCCATTTTAACAATACAATCATAATAAATAATTTTCATATATTTGTGTGTATATATATAGCATGTAAATACATATATATAAAATATATATAGATATATATTATTGTTGTGAAGTGGCTTCAAGTCACCAGGAAGCAGCTGGTGAACTTGAACCACCGACCTTGCAGTTCAAACAGCTTTGCAGTCTAATATATATTATTATATTAACAGCTTTGCAGTCATATATATATATATGTGAAGGAGCTCTGGTAGC
>NW_006408709.1:2729865-2738771 GCF_000296735.1 Chrysochloris asiatica | reverse complement strand
CAAATCAGGTTGCAAGCCGCAAGGTCAGCAGTTCGAAACTACCAGCTGTTCTGCGGGAGAAAGATGAGGCTTTCTGCTCTCTTAAAGATTTACAGCCTCGGAAACCCTGTACAGGGTCTCTATGAGTCGGAACCGACTCCAAGGCACATAACAACAACAACATACATATGTATATATATACATATGCATATATATGTATATAGTCAATGTATAGCAAATACAAGGAGCTCTGGTAGTGTAGTGGTTATGAGTCGGGCTGCTAACCTCAAGGTCAGCAGTTCTAAACTACGAGCCATTCCGCGGAAGCAAGATGAGGCTTCTTGCTCCGGTAAAGATTTACAGCCTCGGAAACCCTATACAGGTTGGCTATGAGAAGAAACCGACTCCGTGGCACACTATCAGCAACACCACAGCAAATATATGAACTAGCAAAAATATGTGCTGTTCTAAATATTACAATAGCCCCTCACTTTAAGAGAGCTAAATTATAGCGTAGTGGTTACGAATAGGGCTGCGAACCATAAAGTCAGCGGTTCGAAACTACCAGCTGCTCCGTGGGAGAAAGATGAGGCGTTCTACTCCCGTAAAGATTTACACCCTCAGAAACCCTGTACAGGGTCGCTATGGGTCGGAACCGATTCGATGGCACTTAACAACAACAACAAAAATGCAAGTATAATGTCTTAATGAAAGGAATTTCAGTTTACTATTTAAGCAAATCTCATGTATAATCCTTAGTTGTTGTAATTGGAATACAGCATCTAATAGCTCATAAGATAATTTGGAACGTTTCAGGACCTGTTACACTGAACAAAGAATAAGAAGTCTTTCTTTTTGTTTGATTGTGCTGAGTTGTAGAGAACTATGTTTATAAGTTGCTTTCACTACACATTTTTGTTATTTAGCAAATTATCAATGCCATAAATATAAAAAGCATTCAAAATATGCTTTCTGAAGAGACAGAAATTTAGAAATCACTGTTCACCACATATGCTCAAAGCATACGTTTTATTAAATGCCACAACATGAATATTCTAAGTGATTTGGGGAATGTTGTTGTTGTTAAGTGCTGTCAAGTCGATTCCAACCCATAGCGTCTCTGTATAGGGTTTCCAAGGAACAGGTGGTGAGCTTGAACCACCAACCTTGCTGTTCAAACAGATTTGCAGTCTGGCGCCTTAACCCACAGTGCCACACCTGGACTTCTGGGGAATATGAGGGCACCTCCAAAAGTTTGTGGGAAATTTCCACTAGCTTTTAATTTAATTTTTCTGTGAACTTTTTGAAGTCCCCTTATGCTGTTTAGAATTTTATGATTATAATCTAGAATACAAATTTGAACAGCCATAATGTAGATGACACTCTGCTAATCACTGGAATTTCTGATCAGTCACTGACAACTACAGTTTAGTTGAAGGAGCGCCAAATTACTTGAGAAAATCAATACAATTTTCTTAATCTAATTTTCCTTATCTGTAATCTTTCTTTATAGATTTATTACAAGCTCAAATCAGATAATGCCTTGAAAATGCTTTGGAAATGGCAAGAAACTATTAAAATATGAGATATACTTAATATTATTCTTCATGCACAATTTAGATAACATGACAACTAATTGTGATTAGTTTATAAGAGCAATATGGGATTTGAGGCTGATTTATGAATTTAAAAATATCTGAGTAGTTATAATTTAAGATTTAGTTCAATGGGAATGTCCTGGTCATAAAACTTCTCTTAGGAAAAATAAAAGCTAACACCGTTAGCAGGCAACAAACTCAGGTGCCCTTTATTGCTTACTTAACCATTCTGAAAAGTGATTTCTTTTGCACTTTGTTGATGTGTTAGTTCACAGTCTCCACTTAAAATTGAATTGTCAATGAAAATAATTAAAGTGCCATGATAATGAATTCATTTTATAAAGGCATGCCTCAGAGACACTGCAGATGTTCCTGATCACCACAGGAAAGCCAGTATTGCAATAAAGACCATCACATGAATTTGTTGGTTTCTCAGGGCATATAACAGTTATCTTTATATTATATACTTTACATTTACATTTTAGTCAATTAAAGGAGTCCTGATGACTCTGTGACCACTTGGTGATACCTGGTGACTTCAGTGACAAATTATGTATTAACCTAAGCCAATTCAATCAGAATGTTTTCTGATGAAGTCAAGATAATAAAATTTACACTCTAGAAACATTTACTTAAAAATAATGAACACATGACAAATTTTACAGCAAAAGGTTCTAAATTATTTATATAAATGAGATATTTGGAATTTGTGACTAGGGAAAAACCACTTAATTGATTTTTAAGACTGCTGTGGCTCCATAGAAGAAAGTGCTAGAGATCTGCTTGAGAAAAGATTGCAACAAAAAGAACTTATTATAATGATTATAGTTTTGTATCAATTTAGCTGGGCCCATAGTATCTGGTTGGGCAGTTATTTAATGATATAATGTGTCAGTTATATTTTGATGTAATATGATGTGATCAGCCTTGATCTAATGTAACAGGATTAGGGTTGTTATAAGGTAATGTCAAACCATTTCCAACTCTTAGTGATTCTTTGCACAATAGAAGAACAAAGTCTGTTTGTGAAACATTCTCATAATTGTTATGCTTGAACCCACATCAAAAGATTTCATTAAAAGAGTGAAAATAGAACACACAGACTGAGGAAAAATATTTTCCGGGACCTATCAGACAATGGACTTATCTCTAAAATTTATAGAAACTACAACACATCTTTATTGACTGTGCTTTATTGACTACACAAAAGCTTTTGACTGTGTGGATCATGAAAGAGTTATGTACAACATCATAGAGAATGAGTGTTCCAGAACCCTTAATTGAGCTCATGAAGAACCTGTCCATAGACCAAGAAGCAGTTGTTTGAACAGAACAAAGGGACACTGAATGGTTTAAAATTAGGAAAGGTATATGTCAGGGTTTTATTCTTTCACAATACTTATTCAATTTGTATGCTGAACAAATAATGTGAAAATCTAGATTATAGGAAGAAAAATTTGACTTCAGGATTTGAGGAAATCCATTAACAACCTGCAATATGCAGTTGATACAAACTTGCTTGTTGAAAGCAAAGAGAACTTAAAATACTTACTAATTATGATCAAAGACCAAAGCCTCCAATATGGGTTGCACTTCAATGTAAAGAAAGCAAAACTAATCACCAATGGACCAATAAAAAACATCCATATGAATAGAGAAAAGATTGAAGCTGTCAAAGACTTCAATTTGGTTGGATTGACCATCAACACTCATGAAAGTAGTAGTCAAGAAATCAAACGAAGTATTGCATTAGGCAAATCTGCTGCACAAGACCTCTCTGGTGTTGAAGAGCTAAGATATCAGTTTGAAGACTAAGGTGCCCCTGACCCAAGCCATGGTATTTTTAATAAATTCATACGCATGTAAAAATTGGACAGTGAATAAGAAAGACTACAGAATAATCAATGCCTTTGAGTTATGATGTTGGAGGAGAATACTGAAGTTACCATAGACTGCCAAAAGAACAAACAGATCTGTGTTGGAAGAAGTACAGCCAGAGTGCTTCTTGGAAGCCAGGATGGCCAGACTTTGTCTCTCATACTTCGGATATATTGTCAGGAGGGACCAGTCCCTGGAGAAGAATATCATGTTTGCTAAAGTAGAGGGTCAGAGGAAAAGAGGGAGACCCCCAATGATGTGGATTGGCACAGTGGTGACAGCAATAGTCTCAGACGTAGCAATGATTGTGACACTGGTGAAGGAATTGGCAGTGTTCCATTCTGTTATGCATAGGTTCTCTTTGAGTTGGTACCAAGTCGATGGCACCTAACTACAACATCACATCTACAAAAAAAGAGACAAGTATTGCAATTGAAAATGGGCAGAAGATATAATGAGACACTTCACCAAAGAAGATATTCAGGCAGCCACGTAGCATATGCAGAAATTTCTGTGATCATTAGTCATTGTTGTTGTTGTTGTTAGGTGCTGATAAATCAGTTCAAATTTATAACACTATGCACAGTAGAATAAAGCACTGCCCCATCCTGCCCCATAATCACAATTTTTGTTACTCTTGAGCCATTTGCTTTGGTCACTGTGCCAATCCAAGACTTTGGTGAATGTCCTAATTTTTGCTGACCCTCCACTTTACCAAGTTTGATGTCCTTCTCCAGGGACTAGTCCCTTCTGATAATAAGTACAAAGTATGGAAGATAAAATCTCAGCAACCTAACTTCTAAGGTTTACTTCAAAACAGATTTTTGTGTTCTGGTATTCCATGGACTTTCAATATTCTTTTCCAACACTGTAGCTCCAATTCAACAATTCTTCTATGGTCTTCTTTATTTACTGTCCAACTTTCACATGCATATGAGACTACTGAAAATACCATTGTTTATGTCATGTGCTCCTAAGTCCTCAAAGTGATATCTTTTCTCTTGAACATTAACGAGCCCTTGTGTAAAGAGTTGCCTAATGCAATGCATCATTTGATTTCTTGTCTGCTATTTCTATGATCATTTATTTCAGATCCAAGAATATTAAATCTTTGAAAACTTCAATTTTTACTCCATTCATCATGATGTTATTTATTGCTCCAGTTGGGAGGATTTTGTAATCCATACTGAAAGCTCTGGTCTTTGCTCTTCATCAGTAAATATTTTAAGTACTCTTCGCTTCCAACAATCAAGGTTGTATCATTTGCATTTTTCAGGTTGTTAATGAATGTTCCTCCAAAATTGATGCTGTGTTCTTCTTTATATAATCTAACTTTTTGGATTGTTTGCTCAGTATGCAGAATGAACAAGTCAAACCTGGCATACTCGTTACCTGATTTTAAACTGCTCAGTGTTCCCTTGTTCTGTTTCATTGATTACCTCTTGGTCTATGTATAGGTTCCTCATGAGCACAATTAACTATTCTGGAATATCCATATTTTGCAATGTTAACCATAGTTTGTCATGATTCACACAATTAAAATCATTTTTGTAGTCAATAAACACAAGTAAACATCTTTATTATATTCTTTACTTCAGCCAAGATCCATCTGACAACAGCAGTCCCATGTCATCTGAATCTGGTTTGAATTCTTGATAGATTCCTGTCAATGTACTGTACCAGCTGGTTTTCAATTACTTCTGCAAAATTTTACTTGTGTGTGCTATTAGTGATATAGGTTTATAATTTCTGCATTGCGTTGGGTCACCTTTAAATTTGGGATTAGTACCAATGTGGATTCCTTACAATTGATTGGCCAAACTTCTGGACACAGATGAGTGAATGCTTCCACTGCTTCATCAGTTCATTGAAAGATTTCAATTTGTATTCAATTCCTGAAGCATTTTTTTTTTTTTTTTTTCTTCAGCCAATGCCTTTAGTGCAGGTTGGATTTCTTTCTTCAGTACCATCATTATTGATCATATGCTACCTCTTGGAATGGTTGAACATTGACCACTTCTTTGTTGTACAGTGATTCCGTGTATGTCTTCAATCTCCTTTGATGCTTACTGTATCATTCAATATTGTAGAATTCTTCAGCATTGCAAGTCTAGGCTTGCATTTTTTCTTAAGTTTTTCAGTTGGAGAAATGCCAAGTGTGTTCTTCCCTTTTGGTTTTCTAACTCTAGGTCTTTGTACATTTCATTATAATACTTGAATTTGTCTTCTTGTACTGTTCTTTGAAATTTTCTGTCCATCTTTTTTACTTCCTCATTTCATCCACTCAATTCAACATCTCTATGTTGGAGAACAAATTTGTGAATCTTTTCTGACATCTATTTTGAACTTTTCTTTCTTTCTTTCCTTTTTTTTTTTTTTTTTTAAATGAACTTTTGTTTTCTTCTTTTATGATGTTCTTGATGTCAGCCCACAGCTCTTCTCATCTTCGGTTATAAGCATCAAATCTGTTCCTGAGATGGTCTCTAAATCGAGGTGAAGTATGTTCAAGTTCATAATTTGGCTCACATATACTTGTAATTTTCTTCAACTTCAGCCTGAACTTGCATATGAGCAATTATCTTTGTGTTCCATAATTGGCCCCTGGCTTTGTTTTGACTGATGACATTGAGATTTTCTACTGTCACTTCCCAAAATGTAGTCAGTTTGATTCCTGTGTGTTCCATCTTTTGAGGTTCATGTGTATAGTGTTGTTGTTAAGTGTCATCGAGTCAGTTCCAACCCATGGTGACCCTGTATAGGATTTTTGAGGAATGGCTGGTGAGTTTGAACCATCAACCTTGCTGTGTAAAAGTAGTCACCATTTATGTTGCTTAAAAAAAGTATTTGCAATGTGTACGTCATTGGACTTGCAAAATTCGATCAAAATTTCTCTTACCAAGGCCATTTTTTCCAACTACTGATTCTTCCTCTATGTTTCTGACCTTCATATTCCAACCATCAGTAATTATCAATACATCTTGATTGCAAGTTTGATCGATTTCAAACTGAAGAGGTTGGTAGAATTCTTCAAATTCATCTTCATTGGCTTTAGTGGTTGGTGCATAGAATTGAGTAATATTGGTATTAACTGGTCTTCTTTTTAGGTGTATGGATATTATACTATTACAAACAGCATTGTTCTTCAAGATAGAGATGGAAAGGTTATTTTTAATGATGAATGTGACAAAATTCTTCTTCAAATTGTCATTCCCAGCATAGTAAACCATATGATTGTCAAATTAAAATGCCCAATACCAGTCTATTTCAGCTCCTAATGCCTAGTATATCAATCTCCATATGTTCCATTTCATTTGTAGGATCAGCACTGGACTGTGAACCACAAAGTCCATTGTTCATACCCACCAACCACTCCTCAGAAACCCTATACAGGGTTGCTATGAGTCGGAACAGACTCTACGACACTTAACAAAAACAATTTTCCTAGATTCATACTTCATCCATTTCATGTTCCAGTGATTAATGCAGCTGTTTCATCTAATTTTGAGTTGTGAGCATCAGCAAATGAAGGTCCTGACAGCTTTATTGCATTCACTCCACAACTATCAACTCTACTCTGAGGAGGCATCTTCCCCCCAGACCAGTGCTAGAAGATTCTGGGTTTGTCTTCTGACACTATATCTGACAATGTTCTGCTGCTATTCATAATGTTTTCAGTGTCTAAACATTCAGAAGTATTTTGCCTTTCCTTGTCCTACTCTTTAGTCTGTAAGCTCAGCTGTAAACTTTCCTCCAGGGTGACCCTGCTGGTATTTAAAATACCATGGGCATTGCTTCCACCATCAGAGTAACATTCAAGCCTCCGCAGTACAAATGAAAAAAATGAATGGTTATAAGTTAAATTAAGGAGCTCTGGTAGCATAGTGGTTACAAATTGGGCTGTGAACTTCAAGGTCAGCAGTTTGAAACTACCAACTATTCCATGGGAGAAAGATGAGGCTTTGTGCTCCCATAAAATTTAGAGCCTCAGAATCCCTGTACAGGGTCACAATGAGTCAGAAACGACTCCATGGCACATAACAACAACAAGTTAAATTAGTCAATAACAAAAGGACTGGGATTACTGGTAAGAAAGTGACTAGAGGAAACTGACACTAGACCCTTCAGGTCTGGAATGGAACTCACCCTCGTGGATCAATTTTCCATTAGGCGGTGCAGAGATATATAGGGGAACACCACCATTAATGTGGTATGCTCACCTGGAATGTCAACAATTAAAGATTGAAATGGCACCATTTACCTGCAAAGAAGTTTCAGAGGGGTCTCTAAAGAATGTGGAATGGAAAAAGGAACCACAGGGAGAAAATGCATAACTGTTGTTATATGGAGGGGATTGAAATCATTGAACTGAAATAAAATTTATGATGTGTTGGATGTAAAACTAAAGATCTGGCTCTGTAAACCTTCACTCAGTTCATAGTAATGAGCTTAAAAAGAAAAGAAAAGAATAGAAAAGAAAATATTATTGACCTTCATTGTCAAAGAGATCTTTAACCCTTTAATGAGGTTTTATGCAGCAAATTTGCCCAAGGCACTATGTCCTTTGATTTCTTGGAAGTTGCTTCCATGAGCAAAATGAAGTCTTTGACAGTTTCAATCTTTTCTCCACTTATCATGATGCTATATACTGGTCCAGTGTGAGGATTTTCATTTTCTCTGCATTGAAGTGAAGTCCATACTGATGGCTGTAGTCTTTGATCTTCATCAGTAGGTATTACAAGTGCTCTTGGTTTCCAGCAAGCAAAGTTGTATCATCTGCACATTGTGGTTGTTAATGAGTCTTCCTCTAATCTTCATGCCATGCTCATCATGTAATCCAGTTTCTTAGACTATCTACTGAACATATAAATTGTAGAAATATTTTGAAAGAATACAACCTGATTTTGAAGCAGTCAGTATCTCCTTGTTATGTTTGAATGACTGCTTTTTGATCTCTGTGTACAAATTCCTTACCAGCACAATTAAGTGTTCTAGAACACCCATTTTTCACAATGTTATCCATAGTTTGTTTTGTTTCCTAGTGACCCATATGTACAACAGAATGAAACACTGCACAGTCCTGCATCATTCTCACAAATGCTGTTTGAATCCATTCCTGTTGCCACCCTGTCAATCCATCTTCCCCTTTTACGCTGACCCTCCACTTTACCCCAAAAATGTAGACTGTGGCAATAGTCCTACAAATGCAATGCATTTTCTTATCCAAATCTACACACCAGTGTCTCTGTTTCCTACAAATGTCATACAAATTCTATCAGTGGGTATTATGGATCATCTGTGCATTGTAATTCTCAACCCCTTTAGTTGTTATCATCCCATTTGGAATGGATATTTCGTTATATGACTGGGACATATTATGGTGTGTAGTAACATGTGTCCAAAGTAAATTAGGATCATTTTGCAACACTATCAATATAATTTATTATATTAAAA
>NW_006408709.1:2722079-2729243 GCF_000296735.1 Chrysochloris asiatica | reverse complement strand
GTACTGACCCATAGCAACCTTATGCAAAACAGAATGAAACACTGCCCAATCCTGGGCCAAACTCACTGTTGTTGCCACGCTTGAGCCCATTGATGCTGCCACTTTGTCAATCCATCTCGCTGGGGCTGTCCCTCTTTTTTTCTGATCCTCCGCCTTACCAAACATGATATTCTTCTCCAGCGACTGGTCCCTCCTGACAATATGTCCGAAGTATGAGAGACGAAGTGTGGAAGTTAATGAGTAGGAAAACTTAATATGATAAATAAGCCATATTGCTTTTAAATTTATATAAAGAATAATTGTCATTATAGTCAAAATCTTGGATCTTCACTAAAAGTTATTTTAAGACAATTGTGAAAACATAAACTCAAAGATAAAAGACTTGAATCCTCATCTATCATATTTTGAAGCGATTACATTAAACAATAGTTTACTGGGACATGAATCAATAAAAAGACCTAAAAACAGACCCAAACCCATATAGGAACACAATGTATAATAAAGGCTGCATTTCAATGTATAATAAAGACTGATTCTAGAAATTGGTTCTGATTTGTTTTGCATATGGAAACATGAAATGTGATGTCCCATTACAAACCATGTATGACAAAATCCTATTTGACCCAAGATGTAAAGATAAAAAATTATTTAGATCTATTAGAAGAAAATTTAAGTGTCTTATTTTATTTCAATGTGAAATGGAAACATTTCTTAAGACAAGAAGTTATGAACAATTTTATCAGTGAACATGACACATAAAGTTTAAAGAATACATGAAAGGAGAAGTTTTAATCTATATAAAAAGGAATATATAGCTATAATATTAAAATAACTTCTAATATTGCATAAGGAAAAAATTAAACAAATCTAGTAAGCATTTTATTAGTAAAAGTATATGAACAAGCAGTTCAAAGACGAGTATATCCATCAGATTGACAGTATTTTTACAACTTTTAAATTGTATTTGTTAGGATGTGTGCAATTAGAAATATTTATATGATGGGATTGCAGTAGTTGAGGATAAGCACTGAACTGGGGACCACAATTACTCCATGGGAGAAAAATAAGGCTTTCTGTTACTATAAAGATTTAAAGCCTCGGAAATCCTACACAAGGTTGATATGAATCTGAAAGTCTTTGATGGCACTTAGCAATTACATCCTGAGGAAAGTTTAAAATGATTCAAGGATCTATTTTATTTGACAATAAGCCATAAAGTTAAAGCAGTTCTTACCCTGTGACTCAATAATTCCACTCATATGTATATATTGCATGTTTACTCTAGCATAAGTTTTAATAGCAAATAATTAGAAATTGATAAGTTAATATAAAAGGGGAATGGTTAAATAAAAGGTGATTTTTAACATTGATATGTATCAACATGAATGGAATCCTCATATGTCGCTGTAGGACTGTTAACTGTTGGTGATAACAAGTCTATAGTACATGAGACTAAGTCTCTCAGTCCTGACTTCTAAGAAACATTCAACTGTATTTCTTCCAAGAGAAATTTGTTCATTCTTCTGGCAGTCCATGGTATAGTTAATATTCTTCACCAGCACCATAATGAAAATACATCGATTTTTCTTTGATCTACCTTATTATGGATCAAAGATTGTAGAATAAACACTACAGCCTTCAGGATGGATTATGCCTCAATGTAAAGAAAATAAAAATCACCACAACTCAAAAAATAAGCAATATCATGATAAATAAAGAAAAAAATTGAAGCTGTCAAGGATTTTATTTTACTTAGACTCACAATCAAGACCTATGGAAGTAGCAATCAGGAAATCAAAGGGCTTATTGCTTTTGGTAAATTTGCTGAAAGGATCTCTTTAAAAAAATGAATATTTGATTTTGAATACTAAGATGCACCTAAAAACAATGACTAATAATATTTTGAAAGCTATATTTCAGTATTGTTGCTGTTAAGAGCCATTGAGTTGGTTCCAACCAGCGATCCTGTAAAGGGTTCTCAAGGAGTGGCTGGTGGGTTCACACTGTTGACCATGTGGTTAGAAGTTCAGTATTGATCCTACAGTGACACACCAGGAGTCCATATATATTAATACTGATTACATATGTTGTTAAGTGCCCCCAGGTAGTTTCCAACTCATAGAGACCATGTATATAGTTTCTAGGAGCTCTGGTGGGTTTGAACCACTGACCTTGTGATTCAAACTGACCTTGCAGTCCAGTGCATTATCCTGCAGCACAACATTACACATATATGGGATAAAAGTACAATAACATTAATTGGTTAAATACATAAAGTTAAGATGATGGTTGCCTGTGGATAAATGGAATGTCTAAGTGAAGCAAAGGAAACTTCAATTTTATTCACATAATTTTATTTCTTTTATGAACATATATCTGATGGCAATGGTGGTGGTGGTGTGTCACGGAGTCAGTTCTGACTCATGTTGTTGTTGTTGTTAAGTGCTGTGGAGTTGGTTCTGACTCAAAGCGACCCTATACAGGGTTTCAGAGGCTGCAAATCTTTATAGGGGCAGAAAGGCAGAAAGGGTCATCTTTCTCTTATGGAACAGCTGGTAGTTCTGAACTGCTGACCTTGTAGTTAGCAGCCCAATTCATAACCACTATGATGTCATAGTCAATATTTTACAATCTGGGTAGTGGTAATATTTATCATTCTGTATCTATGTGTGAAATTTTCTATGTATGAAATTTTTTGTTTCACTTATTTTTTTCAAGACATAGAATAATAAATGAAATCTGCAACATATTTGGTGATGGTTGTTTTCAGTCAGTTCACAAAGTGCTCTTTAGTTGTGTATCATGCTTGCTTTTCTACACTCTATTGCTTAGAAGAAAGTTGTGTTACCCCTATTCCTTAGTTTTTGTGAAAGATATTTTTCCTTAAAAAAAAATTTTGTTTTTAATCCTTACCTTTACTACTCTCCTGATTGTAGCTAAGTCCTTTTTCTACTTTCCTTGGTAGCAGTGGCCTGTAAAAACATGCATTCTTATGTTATTCATCCAATTGTTTCCTGAATATTGAAGCATCTTTTAAATGCATATCTTGCACAAACTTTGGTACACATGCACAATGGAACAGTATGCTACCTTGAAGAATAACAAGGAAGCTGCAAGCCACAGCATAATATGCATAAACATTGAGGACATTATGTTGAGTGAAATTAGTCAATCACAAAAGGAGAAATACTGCATAGAACCATTATCGTAAAAGCTTAAGGAAAAATATCCACACTAAAAGCAGGAGGAGGGGGGAGGTTTTTGTTGGTTACCGGGGTGTAGGGGGTGGGGCGAGGGGATGAAGGGGAACGTTGAACACAGGGTAGGAATAGACACACAATAGTTTGGGTGTTGGGGGGGCAATACATGAGAAAGGGGAGGGAAATGGAAGAACAAGATGGATGGGAGAACATTTAGGCAGGTTTGCATGGGCTAAGTGTGACAGTTAAATAGTGATGTATTCTCAACCTTGGAATAACAAAGATCTGTGATACAAGGATTGAGGCATGGTTTGAATGGGTAAAAGAGAGGAAATAATGTTAAGATGCTTGACTGTCTTATGAATCTTGGTTTCCCTTGCCTACTATTATAAAAGAGACATTTGAGGGGGATAAGGAATAGCCAGAAACATCAATATAGAAAGCTTGCAAGCCTGTCTTCAGCCTATAACTGATTGGAATACCTAAATTGGGGCTAGAACTTGCCTAGTGAAAAAGGCTTCCTGCAGAGCCTTTGCAATGCATAAAGCAATAGATCCCCATCTAGAATCTTTTGAGGTGGGAGATTTCCACTTGAAAAAAAAAAATAGACCAGCCTGGGGCTGGTTATTTCTTCTTGAAAGAAAAAACAGCAGGAAAAATTAAAAAGAATAATGGCAGTCTCATTGACTGCTACAAAAACAAGCAAGTTGTTCACCCAGGAGCCATTAAGGCAAGCAGTCAAGTCCCTCAGTGCAAACCCTCTTCCAGGACTGAAAGTCAAAGGGAATACATGAGCAGGCATGTAATCTTGCTGGTGATCACATTGGTCTACTGATAAGGGAAAGTGGGGGATGAGCTAAGTCTGACCATATTTAATAGACTCTTATCAACCTTGATAGCTACCTGTGAGCCCTGCAGTATAGTGAGACCTGGTGACTCCTGAGCTTATGGACAGGGACATAGTCATAGAGGACTAGAGCAGAAAGTGTATCATCCAGCTGATGTGAAGTGAGGGGAGATGCACAAGAATGCCCATACTTGCAGATAGTAGCCATTTGACCTTGCTTCAATGGCTGGATGATCAGAAATTGACTAGAGGAAGAAAGAAGAGGAAAAAAAGTGTAATCTGCTACAATTTTATGAATTTGACCTATACTTATGGATGTAGTAGCTTAAGAGGTAACAAACCTTTACAGCAAGGATCACTCCCACCCCCTCTGTACACAGGGTTGACAGTGATGGGCAATTTAGACATTGACTACCCAAAATGGGGAGAGGTAGGGCAACAAGTTTTCAAGAGGTAGCTTAGTTACAGAGAGTGCAGGGGAAGGCAGAATCTCCACTGAGTGGTTTCCAACCTGGCTAGATGGGACTGGTGAAAGGAGATGGAGATAAGACTCTTGCGGTTTAATAGTGAATAATTGTCATCAGGACTGATGGTGAATGTTGCAAATATAAAGGTAGACATTGTATAACAAAAGGAAGGGAGTGGTTGATCTTGCAGCCCAGTAGTGGAGGACCCTAGGATCATCAAGGGAGAAGAGTGGAGTGCGGGACCATATCCAGAGAAGCACCAATGCCAGAATGGAGGCAGTGATGATGACATGGAGAGACAGAGCAGCTAAAGACTCTAGACTGAAGGAGAGAGAGAGGCTGTGTGTTGGCAGTTGAGGGGTTGGTATACAGGGTATACCCTTTGGTAGTTTGAATGGTTATATATTCCTGAGTCCTGTGTGCTTCAGCGTACATCCAAAAGAAAAAACTAGAGGACTCTGAAGCAAATGCTGTTCAGTGATGCATGGAGGGGATTGAAATCATTGCAATGAAATGAAATACAACAGGATGAATGTAAAGCTGATGCTCTCCCATGTAAACTATCACTCAATTCACAATAAAAACTTATTTTAAAAAATGTATATCTTTCATAAGAATAATTCCTTTCTGAGCTATGATCAGAAATTTTATAGTAGCAAGGAAATGACAGTATGGTGGCAGTTTGAGTTTATGCTAAGTTCAATCTTTCAAACAATAAGTGTTTCAGCAGCATAAATTGAACCTGGATGTTGCAGATAAAGTGAAGAAAATAGCCACATCCACTTGAAGGCACCTAACAACAACAAGAAATTCCTAAAGCAAAAATAAAGTTTTTTTTTTTTTTGTCCCCAAAGGAACACGTTCCAGAAAAATAAATAAATAAATATATTTTAATACTTAAAAGTTCTTAACACCCTGATTAAAATATCATTTGGTGTTATTTAATACCAAAATATTACGTTTAATACCAAAATATACTAATGCCCAAATGGTATTATTTATTTTCTCACATACAAAGATAACTTTTATACCTTCCATAGTGTCTTCAATGTTGGACTGATTAGATAAACTATCCGAATTGTTTACTACACAATTAGGATGATCAATCTGAAGGTGGTTACTGTGGGATTTTTATATAGCTCAGTGCTATTACTGAAATAATTGTTATTGTCTGCAATACAGCAACATATAAGTCAGAGTTAAATATTTCTCAACTCGGACAAATACAAATGTTAATGTTGTTGAAAAGAAACAAGAAAATGTGATGGAACTCATTCCCTGCTTTCCAGCCAGTACTTCCTGGTAATCCTGCCTCTCTTTCACTCAGTAGTGGTTTCAGAAGAGCTGTGGATTAGAGACAGGGTGCCCCAGAGTCCTTTGTACTTCAATGCTATATCCCTCTCACTACCTGAATAGTCCTGAATATAGATATGGTTGAGTAAATGGGTAATGGCACATAAAGCTCTGCATGCTGCTTCAAAACCAAACTATTGTTGTTGTTGTGTTGTTAAGTGTCATTGAGTCAACTCTGACCCACACAGTGACCTTGTATAGGGTTTCCAAGGAGCAGCTGGTGAGATTGAACTGCCAACCTTGCAGTTCAAAGTGAATTTACAGTCCAGTTCATTAAACCCATAGTGTCACAGCAGGACTCCTACTTCCCCCAATACTTAGAGCCTTGGCCTCACCTTACAAAATTCCTCAAACACTCATACACTGTAAATTACATTTGGAAAGACCTAAATAAACTACTATAAGACCTCCTTCACTCCTAAATTCTCCCTTAATGACATCCAAACATTTATTCCCATAAAGCTCTTTTATACATTTTCACATTGACCCAGTCTAATAACCGTCCCAGTCCATCAAACCCTTCTGTTCTGTTCCCTGGAATTAAGGACTGTCATCAATAGCTTATTTTATCTGTTCAATGTCTGGTAAAGTTTTCATTCACCTGCTTATCATAACAAAAAATACCTTTCCCTGAGGTTGCTGCTGCAGTCACGGTTTTCTCTCTAATATTTTTCTTTCTTCTATACTTCACCTTCTAGAACATTCTCCCTTCACATTTGCTGAAGATCATGCCATCAAACAACAATATTTTTCCTTACTGCAGTCGTCCTTTCTTTAGAGATATAACTACCTGAATCACATAATAGTTTACTCTCACTCCAACATTATGCTTATCATGTTGTTGTTAAGTGCCATCAAGTCAGTACCAACTCATAGTGAGTCAACACTATCCAGTCCTGGGCCAACCTCACAGTTGTTGCCACACTTGAGCCCATTGATGCTGCCATTTTGTCTATCCATCTCGCTAGGGGTCTTCCGTTTTTTTCTGACCCTCCACCTTACCAAACATGATATCCGTTTCCAAAGACTGGTCCCTTCTGACAATATGTTCAAAGTATGAAAGATGAAGTATGGCCATCCTAACCTCCAATGAACCCTGTAGCAGCACTTCTTCTAACACAGATCTGTTGGTTCTTTTGGCAGCCCATGGCACTTTCAATATTCTCCTCCAACACCATCACTCAAAAGCTTCAATTGTTATGGTCTTCCTTATTCACTGTCCAGCTTTCACATGCATATGAGGTTACTGAAAATACCATGGCTTGGGTCAGGTCCACCTTAGTCCTCAAGCTGACAT
>NW_006408709.1:2719260-2720279 GCF_000296735.1 Chrysochloris asiatica | reverse complement strand
TATATTCAAGGTCATATATTTTGGCTTTTGTGGACTTGTTTTCATTTTCTATAGCTTCAGTTAGAATTTTAATAGGAGGAATTTGTGGTCTGTTCCACAATCTGCCCCTACCTTTGTTTTGACTGATGATATAGAGCTTTTCCATCATTTATTCCGCAGATGTACTCAATTTGATTTGTGTGTATTCCATCTGATGAGTTCCATGTGTATAATCATCTCTTATGCTGTCTAAAAAAGCTATTTGAAATGAACAAATCATTGATTTTGCAGAATTCTATCATGTGAGCTCCAGCATCATTTCTATCACAAAGCCATATTTTCCAACTACTGATCCTTCCTCTTTGTTTCCAACCTTTGCATTCCAACCACCAATATGATCAATACATCTTGATTGCACATTTATCAATTTTAGATTGAAGAAGTTGGTAGAATTCTTCTATTTCATCCTCACTGGCTTTAGTGGTTGGTGCATAAATTTGAACAATATTGGTATTAACTGGGCTTCCCTGTAGGCGCATTGATATTATCCTATTACAGACAGAGTCGTAACTCATGACTGATCTGGATATGTTCTTTTTGACAATGAATGCAGCATCATTCCTCTTCAATTTGTCATTGCCAAAATAGTAAACCATGTTGTTGTCAGATTCAAAACGGCCAATACCAGTCCATTTCAGCTCATTAATGCCTAAATATCAATGCTTATGTGTTCCATTTCATTTTTAACAATTTCTGGTTTTCCTAGATTCATACATCATGTATTCCATGTTCTGATTATTAATGGATATTTAAAGCTGTTTCTCTTCATTTTGAGTTGTGCCCCATCAGCAAATGAATATCCCACAGACTTAACTGCCATGAGCTTTACTCTATTTGCATCATCACTGTCAACTCTACTTTGGGAGGTATCACTTCTCCAGCTGCATTTTGAGTGCCTTCCAACCTGAGGGGCTCATTTTCTGGCACTATATATGACAGTGTTTCTCTGCTATTCATAAGGTTTTCAGTGACTAAATATT
>NW_006408709.1:2718163-2719160 GCF_000296735.1 Chrysochloris asiatica | reverse complement strand
CATTTTCTGGCACTATATATGACAGTGTTTCTCTGCTATTCATAAGGTTTTCAGTGACTAAATATTCAGAAGTAGTTCATAATTCCTTCTTCCTAGTCTGTCTTTGGCTGGAAGCTCATCTGAAACCTGTCAACATCGGTGACCCTGCTGGTATTTAAAATACCCATGGCATAGCTTTCAGAATCACAGCAACTTACAAGCCACCGCAGCACAACAAAGTGACAGATGAGTGGTTGACACTTATCATTAGCATGTTCAAAATCTAGACTGATGCAGTGGATGCATGTAACTATCAGCCTCACCTCTACCACAGTGATAATCTCAAACTTCAGTCTCACTGATCAATATCTCCTATTTTCTAGTTCATGCCTCTAAATGTTTTACTACAATAAATCCTGGATTCTACTAGGCCACTTTCTTTGTGATTTTCGTACTCCATTTACTTACTTCCTATCGTTTTTCCCCTCCCAACTCAGCTTAAATTCTAAGATCATTATTCATCATATTCAATTCCATTGCCTCTTTTCCATTTAGCCAAACACAACTCTAAAAAGATTCAATTCACTGTACCCATTTTAGTGTATTCCAAGTTTGGATAAAAATCCAAACCACATTTAGGAGTTTCATTTTAAAATGAAAAAAACCTCAAGTGCATCTTTTGTGCTATCCTTTTTTTCTTGTATAGTCAGTCTTCCAATTTTCTAGATGACTATATGACACTATTTTCTCTCTCATCAGATCTACATATTCTTCTCCACACTCAGCTGATGACTTGATTATCAGCTGATAAACTGATTATCAACCAAATAAAGGAAGAACACACTCAGTATTTATCAAGCTGGAGGAACTGAAGAAAAAAATTCAAGCCTTGACTTTCATTATTAAAAGATTCTCTAGGCAAATTATTGAATGATGCAGAAAGAATCAATAGAAGATGGAAGGAATACACAGAGCCACTGTACCAAAAGGAAATGTTTAATGTTCAACCATTTCAAGA
>NW_006408709.1:2708600-2716938 GCF_000296735.1 Chrysochloris asiatica | reverse complement strand
GTAGCCAGAGTGCTCCTTGGAGGCCAAACTGGCCAAACTTCATCTCTCATACTTCAGACATATTGTTAGCAGGGACCAGTCGCTGGAGAAGGATATCATGTTTGCTAAGGTGGAAGGTCAGAGAAAAAGAGGAAGACCCCCAATAAGATGGATTGTCCAGGTGGCAGCATCGATGGACTCAAGTGTGGCAACGGTAGTGAAGTTATCCTAAGATCAGGCAGTGTTTCATTCTGCTGTGCATAAGGTTGCTTGGGTTGGTAACGACTCAATGACACCTAACAACAATAACAACAATCTACCAGATGATAATGACATTGCCCTTTAAGGTTCTTTATTTGACTTCTGTGTCAAGTTACTGGATTTCCTTTGTTTCTAATTGCTAAACCAGAATAGATATTGATATAGCTATTAGCATATTAAAAGTTTCATTTTCTTCTGAATTAATAAATTGCTACATTTTAAGTACTTCAGATAGCATTATGTAATAAACATGTCATTGATGGTGGATTTTTTTTGCTGTCCAATACAGAAATTAATGGCCAAATATAGCTATTAAGTACTTGAAATGAGCAACAAAATAAAAATATTCCATTTAGTTTTACTTCAAACTTAAATAGTCTCACTGAGCTAATGGTTACCATACTGAATAACAGAGTTCTAAACTGGCAGAGGTGATGTTTTTGCAACCTAAGAAACCCAGACTAAAGTCACTTATTCCAAGACTGGCTCTGAGGAAAGCCTGTACCTCTATTTCTAGAATCTAACATACACTAAACTACAACTAAATAGAAAATTACTAGTACAGGTGAAAAAAAAGTAATTTTGAAAAATCTCTACAAACATATCCCTCAGAATAAAATATAACTATTTGGTAGACATTATTCCTAACAAAAATTTGTTGAAAATTTATATGTAGAGTACCTGCTATGATCTACCTACTTTGGAGACAGAGCTGTTTAAGGTAAAAATAGATTCTGCTTGGTGTGGCATTGTGGGTTAATGCACCAGACTGCAAAACCGTTTGGACTGCAAGGTTGGTGGTTCAAGCTCACCAGTGGCTCCTCGGAAACTCTATACAGAGTCGCTATGGGTAGGAACCGACTTGACGGCACTTAACAATTACAACAAATTAAACGTTTTACTATTTAAATCAGTATGATACTACTGAGTAATCAAAATATCCCAAACAGTAGCTAATTCTTTCTATTTCTCAACAATAGTGTTAAAGTCATGTTCTCAGCAAAGTTTTATATGAAACCTCCTCCATCTATTTTTGGGCTGAGTGGGACACTTTATTCTCTACTATCAGAGTGCCATTTTTATTTTATTAATTTTTTTTCATTTATAATTGTGTATTTGTTAGTATGAATGTTTTATGAAAATCTGGCTCTCCTACTAGATTCTAACTTCTGGCGAGCACACACTGATGTGTTTACTCACTTAGCACAGTGTCTGACATGTAATACCTGATTTATAAAGTGTCAAATGTATGAGAAAGGCTTATTTACTATTTGTGGGAAATAAGTCAATTAAAATTGTCTTCTTACATATAAAATTCTACAGATACTTCCCAATGGTTGACTATACATTGCAGCTAACTATATTTGCATTTTATTCCCTTTCCCTATTCCTGATATAATGGGTAAGTCAACCTTCTTAAAATACAGTGATAGTTAATAGGGAAATAAGAAAAATATAGCTAGATTAATTGAAAGATTTTAAACTAAATGACAGCCTTTGAAAAATAGAATGGCTATTAAGTATTAGTTATATAAAAATTGGCCACATAATTACCTTCAAAAATTTAAAATTTAGTACCAGTTTCTTACTGTTGTAATTCTTGTTTTATTCCACCCACTCATGTGACAAAGGAACCTCAGACAAAATTAATAGTTTGTGAACTTTTCCTTTTTTCCATTTATATCTCATTATTTTATCTTGCCACATGTTATTTTATCATTGTACTATCTAAAATTGTGAGTACATGTTCTTTCCAAATGGGAAAGTTTCTAAATTCTGTTGAAGTGAATTGCTAACTACATATACTTTCATAGCCAATATATTTCACGTCTTCTTTTTACTTTTTGTAGTTTTTTTTCTTTTCTAATCCTTTCAATGGCTGAGTATGCCTTAAATACTTCAAATCAAATAAATAAAATCAATATTAGTTCTGAATACTCAATATTTCAGGTCTGTATTTTCACAAATCTTCAAAAATTAGATAAAACTAAGTGACGAAGGCTAACCTAACATTTTTCTTTTTCAGTTATGCTAGTCATACCTTGAAATAGACATTACTGCAAGGGATTCCTGGTGTGGCACTGTGGCTTAATGCGCTGTACTGCAAAGTTGGTTTGAACCCCAAGATTCACAGTTCAAGCTCACCAGCTGTTCCTAGGAAATCCTATGCAGGGTGACTATGGGTTGGAACCAACTCGACTGCACTTAACAACAACAATAACAATAACATAGTCACATTATCATTTAACTATTGGTAATGCATGCTTCAATAAAGGGGAATGGTTGAAGGTTTGAATCCATAGAGAGCATGTTCAGTGATCTATTGAGAAAGTCTAGTTACCTACTATTTAAAAATCATGAAGTAAAACTAGAATTCTTCTTCTAGGAAGAATGGTGAGTTTCCTTTCACTTAGTTTGAACATTGAAATGGGGGTACTAATCCCTGGAAGAGATATATGCATATCCTTTACATCATGCTATGTTAAGTACAAGGTAAATCAAAGTTTGTTACAAAAGCAAGAAACCTTTATTTATCAAAACAGTAAAAGTACAGAAACTCGAAAGACAAAAACAGATACTTCTCAAATATGTTTAATGAACCTATAAAAAATGCTCATCTCATCTTCATTATTTATCACAGAAATTCAAATTGAAAACTTAATTTAGAGCACTGCATACCAACTGTTGTTGTTGTTAAGTGTTGTCGAGTCAATTCTGACCCATAGCAACCCTGTATAGAGTTTCTGAGAAGTGAATAGTGAGCTTGAATCGCCAATCTGTGGTTTAAACCAACTTTGCAGTCCAGCAACTCATAACAATCCTATGCACAAAAGAACAAAACACTGCTTGATCCTGAGCCAACCTCACAATTGTTGCCATTCTTAAGCCCATTGATGCTGCCACTTGGCCAATCCATCTTGCTGGGGGGTCTTTCTCTTTTTCTCTGACCCTCCACCTTACCAAACATGATATCCTTCTCTAGTGACTGGTCGCTCCTGACAACATGCCCGAAGTATGAGAGAAGAAGTTTGCCATTCTGGCCTCCAAGGAGCACTTCTGGCTGCACTTTTTCCAACACAGATCTGTTGGTTCTTTTGGCAGTCCATGACATTTTCAATATTCTCCTCCAACATCATAACTCAAAAACATCAATTCTTCTATGGTCTTCCTTATTCACTGTCCAGCTTTCGCATGCATGTGAGGTTATTGGAAATACCATGTCTTGGGTCAGGCACACCTTAGTCCTCAAGCTGACATCTTTAAAAATTGTCAAAAATGAAATAGAATTAATCAACATCGATATCGTAGGCATTAGTGAGCTGAAATGGACTGGTATTGGCCATCTTGAATCTGACAACCACATGGTTTACTATGCCGAGAATGACAAATTGAAGAGGAATGGTGTTTTTATTAATTGTCAAAAACAACATATACAGATCAACCATGAGGTACAATGCTAGGAAAATTAGTTGTAAAAAATGAAATGAAACCCATAAAGATCAATATCCTAGGATTAGTGAGTTGAAATGGACTGGTTTCGGCCATTCTAAATCTGACAATAATATGCTTTACTATGTCTGGAATGACAAATTGAAGAGGGATGGCATATTTTCATCATCAAAAAGAATATTCTACATTTTACATTCTAATTTGTATTTGATGCTTATAGCTATTTCTTCTTATTTTGAGTTGTGCCCCATTAGGAAATGAAGGTCCTGAAGTTTTGCTCTATCCTTATCATTAAAGTCAACTCTACTTTGAGGAGACATTCCTTTTATAGTCATATTTTGAGTACTTTATAACCTGCAGGCCTCATCTTTTGGCACTCTATAAGGCAATATGTTGCTAACTGTTCTGAAGTAGTCTTACTCTTCTTCTAGCTAGTCTGTCTTGGTCTGAAAGTTCTGCTGACACCTGCCTACCATGGATGTTGCTGCCTGTGTTCAAACTACTGGTGGCATAGCTTCCAGCAACACAGCAACACACAGGCTACCACTGTACAACAAATTGACAGATAAGAGTTTGAATGGCTAAAGCAATCATGTAGGTTGGAAGTTCAACATAGGTTTGAATTTACTTGGATAAAATCAAAGTCTGTGTTGGTATATATTCCTTTCTAGAGGCTCTAAGAAAGGTCTTTCTTACTTATTTGGATTGTTATCAGAATTGAATTCCTTGTGGTTGTTGGACTGAGATCCTTGTTTTCTTGCTAGTTGTTAATTGAAGGGCTCTTTCTAGCATCTAGGGACCATGTTTCTCCTTTTTAGCACTCTCCTTTATTTTTACAACCATTAATTTTGTATTGAATTACTCTTCCTCTTATTTCAGGAAATTGATAAGAAAATTTCTTGCTTCTTAGGAGAAAGGTGGAGTCCTGGTGTGGCACTGTGGGTTAATGTGTCCTACTGCAAAGCTGTTTGAACTGCAAAGTTAGTGGTTCAAGCTCACCTTGAACCTGCTTGAATCTTCTCCTTGGAAACTCTATACAGGGTCGCTATGGGTTGGAACTGACTCAACTGCACTTCACAACAACAACAACAAGGAGAAAGGTCCACCAGGATAATCAAGAGTCATGTTCTGATCTCAAGGATTTGAGCTTGATTATATCTGTAAATTACTTTTTGATATGCAAGGACATGTTTATACATTAAAGGAATTAAAACATGGATGCTTAGGGCTATTTTTTTTCCTTCCATAGAGTCCTCTAATTACCAAGTATTCATGTACAACCATGTGCAAAATATATTAATATCATCTGAAGGTGCTCATATGTCTCTAACTATTACAGCATCAATTCCAAGTCCAATATCTCATAAGCACAAAAATCTCAAACCTCATCATCTAAATCATCTAAATTAGATATGGATTTGGGCTCTGAGTATATTCAACCCTAGAACATAAATTCTCTCTTCCTTTGGATCTTAAAGCCAAATAACTATTATGTACTCCAAAATATACAGTGATAGGATATAGATTATCTTTAGAATTTCATTCTGTAAATTAAAACTAAATAGGACTTGCTGGTCCTAACGTATTTGAAAATACAAAAGGGCAAACTCCATTTGATTTAAAAACTCAGGAATAATCTTTGGTATCACCATTCATCTGTCATTTTGTCATACTGTGGTGGCTTGTGTGTTGCTATGATTCTGGAAGCTGTACCACTGGTATTTTAAATACCATCATGGTCACCTATAGTGGATGATTTTCAGCTGACTTTCCAGTGAAAGACAGACCAGGAAGAAGGAGACATGAACTAATTCTGAATAGTCATTAAAAACCTTATGAATAGCAGTGGAACACTGACAGATAGAATCAGAATATTGATTATTGAAACATAATGAAGAGTACCTGAATATTGTCAGATGTAGTGCAGGAAGATAAACTCCTTAGACTGGAAGGCACCCAAAATACTATGGGGGACTGCTGTCTCCACAAACTAGAGTTGACTGTGATAAACGGAATATGTGTTGATGGGGTACAACTTAAAAAGAAGAGAAACAGCTGTAAACATCCATCAATAATCAGAACATGTAATATATGAAGTATTAATCTATGAAAAATGGACATTTTCAAAAATGAAATCAAATGCATAAACATTGACATCTGAGGCATTAGTAAGCTGAAATGGACTGATATTGACCATGTTGAATCTGACAATCACATAGATGCCAGGAGTGAAAAATTGAAGGGGAATGATGTCACATTCATCATAAAAAGAACATATCAAGCAAGATCTATCTTCAAGTACAATGCTGTCTGTGATAGAAAAATATCAATACAATTATAAGAAAGAACAGTTCATACAATGATTATTCAAATCTATGCACCAACCACTGAAGTCAGTGATGATGAAACTGAAGAATTCTACCACCTTCTTCAGTCTGAAATTGATCAAACATGCAACTTAAATGTATTAATAATTACTGGAGAATGGAATACAAAGGTTAGAAACAAAATGAAAGCTCAGTAGTTACAAAATATGTCCTTGGTGATTAAAAAAAAAAATGCTGGTGATCACACGATAAAATTTTACAAGACCAATGATTTCTTCACTGCAAATATCTTTTATAAACAACATAAAAGACTATACAAGAGGAACTCACCAGTTAGAATATACAGAAATAAAAATTGACTACACCTGAAGAAAGAGATGGTGGAAAATCTCCATATCACCAGACAAAACAAGACAAGAGCATACTGTGGAACAAGCTATCAATTGTTCATATGCAAGTTCAAGTTGAAGCTGAAGAAAATTAAAACAAGTCTACAAGAGCTAAAATATGAACTTAAACATATCCCACATGAATTTAGAGATCATCCTAAAAACAGATTTCATGCATTAGACACTAAAAACCAAAGGCCAGAAAAATTGTGGGATGACAGCCAAGAATATCAATCATGGAGAAAGAGAAAGATCATTAAAAAGACAAGACAGAAGGAAAACACCAAACATTTGTCAGAAGAGACTCTGAAACTTGCTCTCCAGTGTAGGGATGCTAAAGCACATGGAAGAAAAGAGGAGGTAAATTATCTGAATAGAATATTTCAAAAGGCAGCTTGAGAAGACAGAGTCAAATATTATTTTTAAAAAAATGTGTAAAGACCTGGACTTAGAAAACCAAAAAGGAAGAACATGCTCAGTATTTCTCAAGCTGAGGAAACTGAAGAAAAATTTAATCCCCAACTTGAAATACTGAAGGATCCTATGGGTAAAATATTGGATGATGCAGAAAGTCACAAAAGAAGATAGAAAGAATACAGAGTAACTCTACCCAAAATCAATGGTCAACGTTTAGTCATTTCAAGAGGTAGCATATGATCAAGAGCTAATGATACTGAAGGAAGAAGTCCAAGGTGCATTGAAGGCATTGTAAAAGAACAAGGCTCCAGGTATTAATAGAAAACTAATTGGAATCTTCCAACAAACTGATGCAGTACTGGAAGCACTCACTCATCTTTGCCAAGAAATTTGGCCAACTGACTGGAAGAGATCTATATTCGTGCCCATTTCAAAGAGAGGTGACATAGCAGAATGCGGAAATCAATGGACAAAATCATTAATGGTCCACAAAAATAAAATTTTGCTAAAGATAATTAAAAACTATTGCAACCGTACATTAACAGAGAACTTTCCGAGATTCAAGCCGGATTCAGAAGAGGGCTTGGAACCAGGGATATAATTGCTGATGTCAGATGCATCTTGGCTGAAGCAGAGAATACTAGAAACATGATTACCTGTGCTTTATTGAATAAGGAAAAGCTTTCAATTGTATGGATCATGATAAGCATGGACAACATTGTGAAATATGAGTATTGTGAGAATCCTTAATTGTGCTCAAGTGGAACCTGCACATTTCCAAGAGGTTATTTTTCAAACAGAACAAGGGAACACTGAATGGTTTAAAATTATGCAAGGTGTGCATCATCAGCTCAATACACAGACTGAATAAATATGATGAAATTCTTTCATCATATTTATTCAATCTGTATGTTGAGCAAATAACATAGAAGCTGGTTTATATAAAGACATCATTCATCCTCAATTTTTCATTCCTGGCATAGTAAATCATGTGATTATCAGATTCAAAATGGACAATACCAGTCCATTTCAGCTCACTAATGTCTAGAATATCAGTGTTTATGTGTTACATTTCATTTTTGACAATTTCCAATATCCCTAGATTCATACTTTGTACATTCCTTGTTCTGATTATTAATGGATGTTTGCAACTGTTTCTGTTCATTTTGAGTTATGCACCATTAGCAAATCAAAGTCCTAAAGGCTTTACTCTGTTTATGTCATCATGGTCAATTCTACTTTGAGGAGGCAGCTCTTCCCCAGTTGTATTTTGAGTGCCTTCCAACCTGAGGGTTTCATTTTCTGGCACTATATCTCCCAATACTCTGGTGCTCTTCATCATGTTTCAAAATTGGATATTTTGGTCCTGAAAGTGGTCCACAGCTATTCATAAATCTGGAGTGGACATATTGATGTCAGCTAAGATAGATTTCAAAATAAGAATATTGCCATAGGTAAAGTGAAATACCTCATGTCTATAAAATGATCAATTAATTAAGAAGACCATACTTATTC
>NW_006408709.1:2706692-2707425 GCF_000296735.1 Chrysochloris asiatica | reverse complement strand
AAAAAAAAAAAAATCAATATAGACATAGAAGAGCTGAACAGCACTAACAACGACCTTTACTTAATTTATATTTAACAGTTCACTACACCAAATAACTAAAAATATACATTTTTTTAATGTAATGTGTCTTTTAGAAAGATGATTCATATTTTGCATTATAAACATTCTCAATAAATTTTATAAACATCTGTACAGATTGTTTCTAACAAAAGGAAATAAAGGGAACATAAGGAAAACACTGATATGTGAATCTGCAAAGAGGAAAGCAACCACTGACTTCTTTTCAACTACAGCAGAGGTTGTATTTTCACATGGTGTAGTGCACATTTTAACAACAAGAACTCTGGAGTGAAGAAATCTAAAATTAGAAGACATTGGGTGAAAAAATAAATTATATTTTACAAGGAACTGGGTCATTTTAAACACATGGATCTAGTTCTCCATGTCAAATATTGAAACCAGCAAACACTTCAATGCTTATTCTTTTTTAAAGGAAAAATGCCTTTGCATTTTAGTCTTTTAGTTAAAGTTGCCGAGATAAAACTTCGACTTCATAAATTATCCCTATTTGGTTTGTCTACACCATAATCTATTATAAGGATCACCCATACAACAGTCACAAATATCAGTGTTAGAGCTCTGTATTCCCACTATTTTTTTTTGAACCAGTTGAAAGTTTATTTCCAGTAAAAACTTGCAAATGTTTCTTAGTAATGTTGTTTTTGTCAGGTGC
>NW_006408709.1:2686442-2704523 GCF_000296735.1 Chrysochloris asiatica | reverse complement strand
TAGAATTTAATAATATTTTTTAAAGTTACAATAAAGAGTCATGGTGACGTAGCAGATAAGTTGATGAACTGCTAACCCAATGGTAAACAGTTCAAATCCATCAGCACTCCACAGGAGAAGGAAGAGACTTCTGCTCCTATAATTATTTACAGTCCTGGAAGCCCTACATAGAGTGTCTATGACTCACAATTGACTTGCTGGCAGTGGGTATAAGCAGAAGAGCAATATGATAAGTGATATATTCATTCTATAAATTTTAGTTTCAATACTTTCTTCTCCAGGTTGTTGATCTAACAAAGTAAAGCCCCAATAATTTCCTCTATAAATTTAGGAAACATTTATTTTGGATTTAGTCCATGCTCCTCCCTTCCAGAAAAGCCCCCTTTTAAAAAAGTGTGTTGTTGTCCTAACTTCTATATTGTGAAAGATACTGTGTTTGGAGATAAAGTCTTTGAATGTGTTATCAGTAAGACAAATGTGATCTTATTTTATATGACTGTTGCCCTTATGAAAGAGTATATGATGCACAGAGACAAGCAGAAAAGAAGGATGTCATGTGTGAATATTAAGGTTTTGTGTCCACTTGACTGGACATAAACGTCAGTGCTTTGGTAGTTGAGGTGTAGCTATCCCTCATGATGTGATTTGATATGATAAACCAACAAAATGATAATGGTGGATACACCATCTTTTGAGTCCTGGTGTGTCACTATAAGATAACCACTGGCCCACAAGGTTGTTATGAACTCTAAGCTTGGTGGTTCAAACCCACCAGTCAACTCTACAGCGTCTCTATGAGTCGGAACCAACTTACTGACACTTAGCAACAACAACACACCACCCTTGGAGTCCTGGTGTGATGTTTTAGGATAAGCACTGGACTGCTAACTGCAAGATCAGCAGTTCAAACCCACCAGCTCCTCCTTGAAATCCTATGCAAGGGTGTTTTTTTGTCAGAACGGATTCAATGGCATTTAACCGCAACAACAAAAAGAACAACACTGATTTATTATTCCTTTCATGAGATATAATTCTTCAGTCTTCAGGCTAGGTGTTCAAGAAAACCTTCTTGATCTGACTTACTAATTCCAAGGTAGTTCCATCTCCTCAAAACATACACCCTTAGCTTCCTCCCCATCCCTCTACATAGCATATCACTTTATATTATATATGTCTGTTTTTGAAAGCTCTGAGAATGTTGGAATAATGACTGTTTTCCTTATCCATACCCATCATCAATTATCCATGGCATGGTTTCTGAAGCATAGTATATATTAAATAATATGTTCAATAAACGAAAGTTTAGACAAGTTCATTACCTCCACTCATAGCACTATGTAGTTACGTTCATCAAATGAGCCACTTTTTAAAACATACTTTTGCTATAAGTGACCCATAGATAAGTTCAGCAAGACATTACTTACTGAATGCAATTTTGAAGTCATTAAACCTAACCCTTCACTCTAGGTAGGTTGCAATTTACTATCTTCTGTTGATCTTTTGAGTTCATAATCCTCTGTTGCAAAACGGCTTTTGATATATATTGTTCCTGATGAAAGTAGATATCCCATTGGAGTTGGACAGATCCAGTCTCAGTTTTGTACAAAATCAACCATGGTCCAAGTATGGAAAAATACCATAACAATGGAAGGTACACGCTCCTTTTATTCTACTCAGCCACAATTGGTTTTGTGGCTCTCAATGATCTTGATCCATTGGCTCAGTGTTTTAAAGCCAATTCAAAGTGAGACCATCATTTTCCCACAGCAGTTAAAAAATAATTACCAGTATTCCCAATTCCTGATCTTAACATAATTCTAAATTAATGTCTCATAACTGCATCTTTTGTCCTAGAGTAAATAAATTAAATTAGGAAATGTTTTGAATACTAGATATACATCAATATTTTTTGTTTTTGTTATTGTTGCTGTGTGTATAATAGAATTGAATTTTTTTTGCAAGTAGGTCAAAGGTGGTTAAATTACTTGGCTTTCTTGTTCATTCTTCTGTAAAGAAAAGAGATTTAACAACACTTAAAGCCAAATGTCTATGTTTTGTACACATCAATAGAAAATACAAACAAGAAATAAAAAGAACACAGAGACCACTATTGATCCCTCCTTACATAAAAGAAGTTGTTGTTTGGTATTGGCTTTAAGAAGTGGTGCTTTCTTCCCCTGATCCTCCTCTTCAATAAAGAAGCCAACAATTTATTGAATGTGAGCTGGAGCTTCAAGGAATTATTGAAAAAGAACTGAAGAAAACCTTTATACCAAAGACAAGACATTTCACGTCAGACTTATTTACTCTCTTGTGTTTTGGCACATGCAATTTTTAGTATATGCTTAATGAATAAGGTTTTAATACAAGTTTGCATTGATAGTGCTGTGCATGCATAATATCACTTTTCAAAAGAACTTCCTGAGTATTCCATTCCATTCCTTCTTTACATTCTTATATCATAAACACATGGTTATGGAGTAACATGCAATGCTATTTTTTAAGCCTCTGGAGAGGCATTCATTTAAATACATGTTACAGCAATAGGAACAATTGGGCACCATTATACTAGATTACTTTTTTTGTAAACAATAACATTTATATTCTTCTCAAATGCTGATATTTATGATTCTAAATTTTGAAAAAAATGTAGGAAATAAGCTGTCCTTTATTTCACAAACTATTATAATGCTGCCAATATGTATACAAAAGTACCACTGATGCATTTTTAAAGTATTTATGATACATATTTATCACAAAGCAATAAAAAGAAAGTTTTTTTTATTTTAATACAAACTCCTACTAGCTAGTATTTTTTTCCTACTTTTCTTCATTGATCATTTAAAATAGCAATCAGCATTCTTCATTTAATAGTAGATCATAGCCTTCACAATGTGTCACATGCTTTTCTTATGTCCCACCAAATATATGTGCATAATTTTCATTATAATTCCTATACAGTTCAATATGCTAGCTATTTATTTTTTCTATATATTAGAAATAACACTGCAATTGGACAAATAGGTTTTCATAATTCATTCAAGAAGCATTCTTAGATGTAGAAAACTCTTCATAACATTATTACTGGATAGTAATATTTAAAAAGCATGTAATATAGTAACTTCTAGAATAAAGAAGAAAGAGTTTGACTCTTTTACATAAATAAGAAGCAGGTTATTAACTCCAACTGGAGTCAATGGGTCTGGGTTTCAATTCTATCACTATACCTGTGGTACCTTTGGAAAATCACTTACCTTCTCTGGCTTTTATTTTTCTCATCTAAAAGTGGAGACATACTGAAAAATATGAGATAATTGTAAATATGTTATAAATGATCTCATATTTCAGATCATTGAAAAATTATGTTGCTATAGATTAAAGATAATCATAACAGTTGACAAATTAGTAAAAGCTAGATAATTTATACATAAAAAGGGGAAATCTATGAAATGTCAGAAACCATTAACACAATGCTTTTATTTATTATTAGCTTAAAAATGATTGCTTATGTGCTGGTGATAGTTGTGTAGTTGTTCTTACAGCAAAACCAAACATTATAGTTTTAATAAAGTATTTCTGAGTTTGAAAAATCATTACTTACATCTGAAAAAGTGCTGCTAGAAAAAGATGTCACATGAACAGCTCAATGATATTTAAATTATTTTTCAGGTCACAATTGGGCAATAGTTTCAGAAATGTTGATTTCCAGGATTTTTCTGATTATGTTGTGTTGTTGTTAGGTGCTATCAAGTCGGTACCAACTCATAGCAACCTTATGCACAGCAGAAAGAAACACTGCCCGATCCTAGGCCAACCTCACAATTGTTGCCATGCTTGAGCCTATTGATGCTTTGACTTGACCAATCCATCTCACTTGGAGGTCTTCCTTTTTTTCTCTGATCTTCCACCTTACCAAACATGATCTCTTTCTCCAGCAACTGGTCCCTTCTGACAATATGTCCGAAGTATGAGAGATGAATTTTGGCCATCCTGACCTCCAAGGAGCACTCTGGCTGCACTTCTTCCAACACAGATCTGTTGGTTCTTTTGGCAGCCATGGCATCTTCAATATTCTCCTCCAACACCATAACTCAAATGCATCAATTCTTCTACTGTCTTCCTTACTCACTGTCTAGCTTTCACATGAATATGAGGTGATTGAAAATACCATCATTTGGGTCAGGCACACCTTAGTCTTCAAGCTGACATCTTTTCTCTTCAACACTTTAAAAAGGTCTTGTGCAGCAGACTTGCCCAATGAAATAGTCATTTGATTTCTTGATTGCTGCTTTCGTGAGTGTTGATAGTTGATTCAAGAATAATGAAGTCCTTGACAACTTCATTCTTTTCTCCATTGATAAGAATGTTGTTTATTGGTCCAGTGTTGAGGGATTTTGTTTTCTTTATATTGAGATGCAATCCATACCTAACGCTGTGCTCTTTGATCTTCATCAGTAAATGTTTTAAATCCTCTTCACTTTCAGCAAGCAAGGTTGTATCAGCTGAATATCACAGGTTATTAATGAATCTTCCTCCAATCCTGATGCCACATTTTTCTTCATATAACCCAGTTTCTCAGATTCTTTGCTCAGCATACAAGTTGAATAAGTATGGTGAATGAATACAACCCTGTTGCACACCTTTCTTAATTTTAAAGCAGTTAGTGTTCTCATGTTCTGTTTGAACAACCACCAATTTGTCCATGTACAGATTCCTCATGAGCACAATTAAGTGTTCCGGAATACTCATACTTTGCAATGTTGTCCATAGCCTGTCATGATCCACACAATCGAAAACCTTTGCATAGTCAATAAAGCACAGGTAAACATCTTTCTGATATTTTCTGCTTTCAGTGAAGACCCATTGGACATCAGCAAGGTTTCCCTCATTCCAAAACCTCTTCTGAATCTGGATTGAACCTCATTAACAGTTCTCTGTTAATGTATGCTTGCAGCCATTTTTGTATTACTTTTAGTAAAACTTTACTCACATGGGATATCAAAGAGATTGTCTGATGATTTCTGCATTCCACTGGGTCACCTCTCTTTGGAATGGGCACACATATGGATTTTTTTTCTAATAAGTTGGCCAGATAGTTGTCTTCCAAATTTCTTTGCAGAGATGAGTGAGTGCCTCCTGTGCTGCCTCACTTTCTTGAAAGATTTCAATTTTTATTCCATCAATTCCTGGTGCCTTGCTCTTTGCCAATTCCTTCAATGCACCTTGGACTTCCTCCTTCAGTATCATTGGCTCTTCATCATATACTACCTCTTGAAATGGTTGAGCATCACCCATTTTCCTTTTGGTACAGTAACTCTGATGGTTGCTGTTGTTGTTAGGTGCCATGAAATCTGTATCAACTTAGTGACCTAACAATCATTGCCAACCTGACAATCATTGCTATGCTTGAGCCCATTGCTGATGTCAGTTTGCAAATTCATCTTGTTACAGGTCTTCCTCTTTTTCGCTGACCCTCTACTTTAGCAAGCATGATGTTCTTCTGTAGGGACTGGTCCCTCCTGATAATATATCCAAAATATGAGAGACAAAGTCTGGCCATCCTGACAAATAAGGAACATCTGGATGTACTTAATGCAACACAGATTTATTTATTCTTTTGGAGGTCCATGCTACTTTTAATATTCTCCTCCAACATCATAACTTAAGTGTCTACGATCTTCTTTATTTATTGTTCAACTTTCATATGCATACAAGGTTAATGAAAATACCACAGCTTGGCTCAGGTGAACTTTCAAAGTGGCATTTTTGCTCTTCAACACTTTGAAGTCTTCAAAGTGGCATTTTTGCTCTTCAACACTTTAAAGAGCTATTATACAGCAGATTTGCCCAATGCAATACGTCATTGATGTCTTATCTGCTGCTTCTTTGAGTGTTAATGGTTGAACCAAGAAAAATGAAGTCTTGGCAAAGTTCAATACTTTCTCCATTTATTTTGATATTGTTTATTGGTCTTGTTGTGAGAATTTTTGTTTTCTTTACATTGAGGTTCAATCCATACCAAAGGATGTGGTCTTTGATCTTCATCAGTAAGTATTTTAAGTCCGCTTTGCTGACAGCAGGCAAGGTTATATCATCTACATTTCACAGGCTGTTAATGAGTCTTCATCCAATCCTGATGTCATAGTCTTCTTCAGATAATCCAGTTTCTTGAATCATATTTTCACCGTACAGATTGAATAAGTATGATGATATAATATAACTCTGGTGGACACCTTTCCTAATTTTAAACCATTCAATGCTACCTTGTGTTTTCAAACAACTGCTTCTTGGTCTAAGTGTAAGGTCCTCATAAGCACAATTAAATGTTCCAGAAATAGTCATTCTCTGCAATATTGTCCATAGCTTGTCATGATCCACACAATCAGAAGTATTTGTGTAGTCAATAAACACAGGCATTCATCTTTCTGTTACTCAGTCATGAACCATCTGATGTCAACAGTGATATGCCACATTTCACATAGTCTCAATCTGGTTTGAACCTATGGTAGTTCCATGTCAATGTACTGTTGCAGCCATTTTTGAATTATCTTTAAACAAAATTTTAGTTGTATGTGATAATAATACTATTGCATGATGATTTTTGAATTTCATTGAATCACCTGTCTTCGGAATGGGCACAAATGTGAATCTGTCCCACTCAGTTAGCCAGGTAACTATTTTCCAAATCTTTTGGCATAGATGAGGAATGCCTCCAGTGACACATCTGTTTGTTGAAAAATTTCAATTTGAATCCCATCAATTCCCATAGCCTTGCTATTTGCAGTATTATTTCCATCTTTTGATGCTTTCTACATCATTCAATAGTTTGCCTTAGAATTCATCAATATGCAAGTCAAGGCTACAATTTTTTCTTCAATTTCCTCAGCTTGAGAAATGCTGAGTGTGTTCTTCCATTTTGGTTTTCTAACTCCAGATCTTTGCACATTCATTATAATATTTGACTTTATCTCTTCTTGAGCTTCCCTTTAAAGATTTTTATTTATTTTTTTACCTCCTCATTTCTTCCATTTGCTATAAGCATCTCTATGCAGGAGAACTAGCTTCAGAGTCTCTTCTGACATCCATTTTGGTGTTCTTTCTTGTCTTTTTCATGACCTTTTTCTTTCTTCCTCTATGATGTTTCATATAATCCCACAACTCTTTTGGTCTTAGCTCAGTAGTGTCTAATTCATCAAATCTGTTCTTGTGATGACCTCTAAATTCAAGTCGGATATGTTCAAGGTCATATTTAGGTTCTTGTGGACTTGATTTCTTTTTATTCAGCTTTAGCTGAAATTTGCATATGAGCATTTGATGGGCTGGTCCACAGTCTGCCTCTGGCCTTGTTTTCTCATTAAAAAAAAAAAAAAAAAAAAGTATATATTATTTTCATTTGAAATGTGAAGGTCAGTTTACTATATTAAATCTGTTTTGTTACAACATGCTTAATACAGGACAGTATGCCTTCTCATTCCATCTTAATAATTTTGTTTTCTCTAATGGCATGTTCTTTATAATGGTGAATTATGATATTCAGAAATGTTTTTGAAACTGCTTTCTATATTAAAGTGAGTAATTCTGAAAAAAAGTAAAAATGCAAAAAACAAATAAATTAAATTGAAAAAATAAATAAGGAAGACCATAGATAAACCAATGCATTTGATTTATGGAGTTGCTGAAGAATACTGAAAGTATCATGGACTTTCAGAAGAACAAACAAATCTGCCTAAGAAGTACAGCAAGAATGATCCTTAGAAGCTAAGATGGTGAAATTTTGTCGTTATGTTTTGAATATATTATCAGGAGGGATACATCCCAGGAGAAGGATATCATGATTGAGAAAATGGAGGGTCAGCGAAAAAGAGGAAGTCTCCCAAAGAGCTGGATTGATACAGTGGCAGCAACAATGGGTTTAAACATAACTTTCATTATGAGGATAGTGTAGGACCAGATCATGTTTTGTTCTGTTGTGCATAGTTTAGCTATAAGTCAGAACCATTTCAATGGCACTTAACAACAAAATAATTGTGGCCTTTATTCTTATGGCAGATGTCTCTTTAATCTGACTTTTCCTTTCACTTCTAATATGAAATGTGACCCTCTTACAGCACTTGAAATAAGAAGCTAGTTGAAAATTATTTTAACCAGATTGGATCCAAGATGGTGGTCTAGGCAGACATACTATCCAGACCCTCTTCAACAAAAACTGGAGAAACTGAGTAAAAGGATATGGATGACCATTCTGGAACCCAGAGTTTCAAAGAAAAGGGATAAAGAAATACTCAAATATTGATGAGAGGAATAAAATGAGTGAAATCAAAGAATAGGGAGGTATAAGGAATGGCAAAATGTCAACCAGCACAGCACAGTCATTTTTAATTGGAGCAGGAACCAATTAATTTGCTCTGCTTGACCAGAAATGCACCAGCACTATCAGTGATTGGTGATCAGACATGTGACCTCTTCCCTTACCTTGTACAACCTCCCTGTGATCAGAAGTGCAGCACACTCTCCCACCCACCCCTGCCCATCAAAAGCCAGTCAATAGCACCCCAGTGGTATACTAGTTTTTTCCCCCATATGTGGAAGACCAACTAAATGAAGTCAAAGACATGGAAACTGAATAACACCCTGCTGAAATGCAACTGGGTAGTAGGAGAAATTAAACGCAAATTTACAAAGTTTCTAGAAACAAATGAGAATGAAAACACAACATACCAAAATCTTTGGGACACAGCAAAAGCCGTGCTGAGAGGACAATTTATTGCAATAAATGTATACATCCAAAAAGAAGAAAGAACCAAAATTGACACATTAACACAGCATCTACAACAATTAGAAGCAGACCAACTGAGGGAAACTACAGCCACCAAAAGAAAAGAAATAATAAAGATTAGAGTCGATATAAATGAGACAGAAAACAGAAAATTATAGAAAGAATCAACAGGACAAGAACTGGTTCTTTGAAAGGATTAACAAGATTGGCAGACCATTGGCAAACTTAAAAAAAGAAAAGAGGGAGAAGACACAAATAACATGCATTAGAAACCACATGGGTGACGTCACAACGGAATCAAAGGAAATCAAAAGGATAATAACAAAATACTATGAAGAGTTGTACTCTAACAAATTTGAAAACTTAGAAGAGATAGATACATTTTTAGAAAAATACAACCTACCTGATCTTACACATAGGGAAATAGAAAACCTGAAAAGACCCATTTCAAAAGAAGAAATTGATCAGGTCATCAAAAAACTCCCAACCAAAAGAAGTCCAGGCCCAGATGGCTTCACTGGTGAGTTCTACCAAACATTCAGGGAAGAGCTGTCAGTAATTTTACTCAAATTATTCCAGAATATAGAGGAAGATGGAAAACATCCTAACACATTTTATGAACTAAGCATAACCCTCATACCAAATCTTGGAAGGACGTCACTAAGAAACAAAATTATAGACCAATATCCCTCATGAACATAGATGCAAAAATCTCAAAAAATCCTAGCCAATAGAATCCAACAGCACATCAAAAAAATAATGCATCATGATCAAGTGGAATTCCTATCAAAGATGCAAAGATTGTTCAACATTAGAAAAATGATCAATGTTATCCCTCATATAAATAAAACAAAGGAAAAGAACAACATGATCATATCGATTGATGCAGAAAAGGCATTTGACAAAACCCAACATCCATTTCTGAAAAAAACACTCAACAAAGTAGAAATTGAAGGGAAATTCCTCAACATATTTAAGAGCATATATACAAAACCAACAGCCTACAATTCTCTCAATGGAGACAAACTGGAAGGCTTCCCTCTGTGAACAGGAACCAGACAAGGATGCCTTTTGTCACCACTGTTATCAATATTGTGCTAGAAATCTTAGCAAGAGCTACACAGCAAGACAGGGAAATTAAAGGCATCCAAATTGACAAAGAGGAAGTAAAACTATCTCTATTTGCTGGCTATGTTATCCTATATGTAGAAAACTCAAATGACTCAGTTTAAAAGCTACTAGACCTCATTGGAAGATTCAGCAAAGTGGCAGGATATAAGATCAAAATACAAAAATCAGTTGGATTCCTCTATACCAAAAACTACAGTGCTGAAAATGTCATTAGGAAAGCAATATCATTTACAGTAGTTGCCCAAATGATGAAAAATCTAGGAATAAATGTAACCAGAGAAACAAAGGAATTATACAAAGAAAACTACAAAACACTACTACAAGAAACCAAAAGAGACTTACAAAAATGGAAGAATGTACCATGCTCCTGGATAGGAAGCCTTGACATTGTGAAAATGTCAATACTGCCCAAAGCAATTTACACATACAATGCAATCCCAATCCAGATTCCAATGCCATTCTTCAAAAAGATGGAAAAAACAATTACAAATTTTATATGGAATGGAAAGAGACCCAGGATAAGCAAAGCACTGCTTAAGAAGAAGAATAAACTTGGAGGCCTGACTTCAAAATTTATTACACAGCTACAGTGGTCACAACAGCTTGGTACTGGCACAGTGAAAGATATGTTATTGATCAATGGAACAGAATCGAGAATCCAGAAATTAACCCACCTATAAAGGGATCGGAATGCAAACTTCAAGGTCAGCAGTTCGAAACTACTAGTTGTTCCGTGGGAGAACGATGAGGCGTTCTGCTCCTGTAAAGATTTATAGCCTTGAAAACCCTGTACAGGGTTGCTATGAGTCATAACCAACTCCACGGCACACAGACAACAGCCACTACCACCACATACAGCCAACTGATTTTTAATAAAGTACCCAAATATATTGCATGGGGAGGTGATAGTCTCTTTAACAGAGGGTGCTGGTAGAACTGGAATGCAATATGCAAAACTTTGAAACAAGACCTTCACCTTACACCTTACACAAAAACCAACTTAGTATGGATTAAAGATCTAAATGTGAATCCCAGAATTATGAAGGCCATCAATGAAAAAACAGGGACAAATGTGAGGGCACTAATTCAAGACATACACAGACTACCAAAGATTTTGAAAACTACACAAACAAAAGTAGACAAAATAGATGATTGGGACATACTAATAATTAAAATTTTATGTGCATCAAAAGACTTCACCAGAAGAGTAAAAAGTGAACCCACAGAATGGGAAAATATCTTTTGCAATTAGCGGAGAGGGGGAACCTACCCAGAGAGGCAGTGATGCCAGAGATGGAGGCAGAGATGATGACATGGAGAGATGGAGCTGCTGGGGACTTTAGACCCAGAGAGGGATAGGGGCTGTGTGTTAATGACCAGGGAGCAGGCTTGCAGGATATACCCTCTGGTTGGTTGATGATGCATGGAGGGAATTGTAACTATGGCAGTGAAACGATATATGATAGGATGAATGTAAAGCGAATGTTCTCCCATGTAAACTATCACATAATTCATAAATAAAACATTAAAAAAATAAACAAACACAATAACAACAGCAGTAATATAAAAAACAAAATAAAGCCAAAACTCTATTGCCACTAACATCCCCCACTTCTTAATAAGATAGCATTTTAATGATAAGTAGTAACAGATGCTGAATGCTTGGGATTGTTTTTAATGAATCAATTTCCATTATATACTCTCTAAATATGGATATATGAAGTGATGCTAACATAGTCTGCTGAATCATTAAAATCAAAAGGGTTTAGAAGATTGCCACTGTCTCATCAACATTTAATGCCTTCAGCTTTTTCCTACATAGTTTATTTTTTATCCAGGCACAAAGGATTAGATGAAAACAGAAAAAAAAATTAATCTCAGGTTTCTTAGGTATGTGCACACATCATTTAGAAAGGCTGTGTGTGTGCTTAAGGCTGAGGTGGTGAGCTGGGGAGGGCAATAAGAGCCATGATCTATACAATAAACAGGACTGGTCTTTATCTTTATTGCCAGAAAGAGATAAAATAGGCTATTGGCTAGAACTAGAAACACACACAAAAAGAAAACTTAACTAGGAAGACTTAATCTGCAGACCTCTTACTTCAAGGAATGTCATCTATTCAGCATTACAGCAAACCAGTCAAATCAGATCTGAGCCTTGCCACACAGAAGAGTTCTTCAAAGACTTCACTTTAAACCACCAGGGCTCCTCACATCATTTACTCCCTGAGTGATTTGCCTGACACTGATATTATTGTCCTTTGTTCTTGCTGGGTGCTGTGCACAGCACAGAAGTGCTGTGTAAAACAATAGAGAAACAGATCCCCTAGAACAACCTCCTCATTCAAAAAGGCAGAATCAAAACACAGTTAAAACATACTCTTAACTTTGTAAAGGACCCTACAGAACACATTTTCACCTTCTCTCTAATAGAACATCTGACACTTGATCACACAGTGACAGGGAGCTCACAGAATTGAAAGGAAACAATCCCAATTTTGAATAGTAACTAAATATAAGAAAGGGCCCCTGATTTGAAATGTAGTCTACTTCTAAACTTCCATACATTCATCCAGACTTTGAGGTTACCAATATAAAGCAGTTCTGTTATTACTCTCACTTGAACTCTCTTCTAATATTTGAGGATTGCTCTCACATCCCCACTAATTCTCCATTTCTGTGGTTAAATTCAATATTTCTTATGGCAAGTTCCCTTAGTATCTGTTATAGATAAAGCTGTATTTCCAAAAAGATGTCTTGAAGTCTTAGCTCTTGTACATATGACACTGCTTTTGTTTGGTAATTTGTTGTTGTTTGTAGTTGTGATTGTTAGTTAATATATGGTCATACCAGAATAGGGTGGATCCTACATCTAATCTTTTCTGAGAAGTCTTATAAAAAGGAAAAATAGAACAGCTAAGCAGCATCACACACACAAGTGAAACACACTCACTAAGGATGTGTCTACAAGCAAAGGACTGTGCCAAGTTAAACACACAAGGAAGGATAGTCCCCTTGAACTGAGACAGAGAGACAGAGAATGACACAGGGAGAGAAACAGAGACACAAAGAGATAGAATAGTCCTCTCCACATCTTGAATCCTGACATCTAGTTTCCAAAACTGGGGAAAATAGATTTCCATTATTTAAATCCACTTACTAGTGGCATTTTGTTTTGGCAATCCTAGGAAGCGAAGATAACATTCTAGTCACCATTCTCATAACTCTATAAAATTTGTTACGGTGCATTGACTAATATATGCTCTGACCAAGATAGAAAATAGTGGTCTAACTATAGTATTTCTTCTTCTAGTATGGATTAGGAGTTCATGAAACTTTTAGTAGCTAATTATACACATTGGTTTTTATTGACTTTCAGTTAGACAAAATGCTTACATCTTTTTCAAAGTAGATTATTTCATAGACTTATTTGAAGAGTAGATTTTGAATTTTACTTTGTTAGATTTGACCTTGATATTGATTCTTGAGGATTTTGATCATTTATGTATTTATATGTGAATAAAACAAGACTTTGTTGTTGTTGTCCCATGAAAACAAAACCTGCAGGTTGCTCTTAACTCTTTCTACATAACGTTATTCAAATACTTACAAACCTATCTACCTGCATGTATCGTTCTAACTTATCTTCAGGGAAGTATTCTCAAATACCTTGTTGCAATAAGGAATATTAAGTCTTTAGTGAATCCTTACTGCTTCTTGGTTAGCACCAGCTCCCTTTTTTGAGTGTGAACTATTCATGTACTTAAATTCTTGCTGTGTAGGATAAGCAGTAGATTGCTAACCACAAGGCTGGCAATTCAAGCCCACAAACTGCTTCTCAGAAACCCTATATAGGGCTGCAATGAGTATGAAACCACAACAACAACAAAAAATATTTTTAGGTGTTTATGACAAACTTTTTGAGTCTTGATTTAAAATTAAAATTTTATAGTTAATAGAATCTATATTTCATATTTTCTTAAAATCAATACTATACATTTGAAAATAAGACAAAACTATACCACCCAAACTATTATTACTGTCTTTTCCACAATGATATATGCAATTATAGTCTATACCCTGGGACACAATTCATGATACAGTTGCATGAGACATTGAGACTTTTTCTGTGACTATGACTTTGATTCTGACCAGGATCACTTAGAATGTGTGTGATATTATTTACTAACCAAAAAGCGATTTGTACTCTTGGGGAGTCTTGCATGTGCAAATAAAATGTGATGATGAATATGAAACCACTGGTACCAATAATCACCTACTGTGGGTTTAAATATTTGTGTGTATATTTATCCTTCACACTTTTTCCTAAATTTTCTTTTGTGCTTTTATGGATTATGGCATATTCCATCCCCACCCCCATTTTCTTATACTCTTGAAAATAACTTCTAGTCCTAGCCTCGTCATGAAAATATTTAATTAAAGGAAAACTTAGTCATCAAACATTACCCAAATCTATTATTTTTCTTGTGTGGTTAAGTGAAGCTTAGGATATTTTCATTCTTCATTCATTCTCTCAGCATTTTCCAGAATTATACTGTATGAACAAAACTCAGGGATTTTCTTTTCAATTTACCTGGGGTAAGCTCACTTATTTCTTCTCTTGAAATGGTTCCAGGTCGTTATTTCCAGAATGGATGTTTTATCATCCATTCTCTTGGCAAATGTCATCCATTATAGCTGATTATTTACACCACTTCTACACTTGAAATATTTTTGCACACAGAAGTATTTTCCTAATCACCAGAGAGAGTAGAATTTAGCATAACATTTTAGAGTTGATTTACAAAGCCTCTAACTGCATACCCTTTTAGAATTTAGTACATTTTTCTAGTGTTTCTTAAAAAGAAAGCACAGTTAATGTTAAGATTGGCAGTTCTTTGTACAATGTAGCTATGAGCAATTCTCCTGAGAAATGTGGTTTATTTATTTATTTAATTTTTATGAGGATAGCACCTTCACCGACGACTGATTGTCATTCTTTCGCAAGATACCAGTTTCACAACTTTGGCAAGCATCGTTTTCTTTTCCTTCTGACAACGTTAGGCATTCAGTTGCAACATGTAGAAATCCATGGTTTGAAGGAAGAAAGCCATACTCAACCCACTATTTTGGCTTGCGTTCCTCATAATTTTGCCTCAGAATTGTGCAATGTTGGATAGTTCCAGGAAATATGAAAGTGATCATCGTCAGTACAGGATCCTTTCCAACATGATTCAAAGTTTAGAATTGCGGTCATGCTCTTGTTTGTGTCTTGCATGCTATTTCCATCAGGCTAGGAAGAGAAAGATAATGAAAGATAGCAATGATCTTATTTGACAACAGAAAGAAGAAAAATAATTTTGTTATTTTCCCCAGATAGTGAAAATCATATGATTGAACTAGAGATTATTGGGTCGCATGAAAGACGTTATGAAGTATGTGTTTTTGATACAAGCCTAAGTCTGTTTAATGAAACATTGCTTTAGCAGACTGAGCTAGGAATCACAGACACAATGAAGCTGTGTGTCTTTGTTAAACCTAAATCTTTTAAATAAAATATTTTGGATTATTATGCGTTCACATTTGCTTTTGAATAAGTAACAGCTACCAATCAGGCATTTACTGATAAAATTTCAATATTATCCCTAAAGAACCTGACATTAAAATGTGTGAGTGAGTGGGAGTGGTCTGTACTCTTTATTATTCTCATCAGTATTGGATGATTCCTTTTAGTACTTTTCAGTTGAGTGGCCATTATAAAATTATAACTTTCAAATAGAGATTAAAAAAAAAAAAAATCACAGGAAAAGAAATGGGGAGCACAGAGGTGGAAACCACTCTTACAGGAAATGCTTTCCTTGCCTAGGGAGCGCTATAATTTTCTGGGAAACATTGTCATATAACACTTGATATTTTCAGAATGCTTTCACCATCAAAAACCTGCTATAGTTTACCATCTTCTCTCTCTCTACTTACTGGAAAAAGAAAATATCAGCTTTCATGTATTTTAAATAAATGATTGTCTCCCCTCTCTCCTTTTACTACTTCCATTATATAAACGTATTACCTGGGTCTTTCTCTAACCCGCCTGGAGCACCTAGTGTGCTGGGCATATAAGACAAGGCTATTAAGTTTTGGATACTAAATGATGTCACTTCAGCTATGCTGCTGGCCAAGTGAGTACACATAATTAGTTGTTCCTGGCTTTTGAACTCTGTGAACACATTCCAAATTTATGTCTTTCCTCTATAAATTGGGAATTTTTTATTAAAAAGAAATCAGTCTTTAAAAATAATGAGCCTTATACACACAAAGAAAACCAAGGTCATTATTGCTATCACCAAATTTCACTTTACAAAGGGTCAAATTCAAGGTTAGAAGCAGACACAGACTTTCTGATTCCAAGAAGGGTAACCCACAGGCAGGAGACAGGCCTCTGGGGCAGTGTATGCCTATCAAAAATAATGAAAGTGGAATTTTCCTAAATCCTACTTCTATAAATAATTAACTGAATGTCCTTATATAAAGAAATAATCCCCTCTGGGAATTACAACATTACTAGGAATTTTTGAATACTAATTCTGGTTTTGGCATTCCACTTTCTCATTTTTAGCATCTTTCTCTCTCCTTTTTTTTCCCCCTGAGAAATTGCCTGCTTTTTAAAGGAAACTAGAGGAGTATTGTGTGGTAGCCAAAATATGGGTTATTTCTGAGCAACATGGGGAGGCATGACAAAAAGACAATGAAACTAGTGCAGCTTTTTATTTTAACCATTAAAATTTTGTACAACTTCAAAGTTCTAAATCCTACAGAGTCTTATTACTTCTTTCTTATTTTGGGTCTTTATTTCATGACCTTTTTTTTCTTGCAAAGGGAACATCACTAAATTGTCAGAGGTGGCCTACATCAGCCATCCTCTCTTCAGATTTCAAATCAGATGCTGTTCTCTTTAACACTGAAAGAAGACCAATGGAGTGGACAGGGGTGGGGGCATGGTAGGACAGGAAGGCAAGTTAACCTTCAACTGAATTACCAAGAAGTCAAAAGGAGACAAGCATTCAACTCTCTTCTTTATGAAGTTATGACAATCCCTTTTCTCAACCTAATTTAGTTGAATTAAATTTTAAAAAAGATGAATGATGCTTAGTTACTTATTCCCATAAAATGCAACAAGCAAGAAAATTTTATGCTTTTTTTTTTAACAAGCACAAATATAATGATCTTTAAAAAAATCTAAAATAGACAATAGAAAATAAAAGACATTTTGATATAAATGGGTCCAAAGAGGACACCAATTGTGAGGAAGGCACAGGACCAGTAAATATTTCATTACGTTTCACATAATTGGAACCAAATCAACAGCAACTAACAACAATAATGGGATTGTTTAATGCATTGCTTAATGTTCAATGCAATGACTTTCTAACTATCAGTATTTTAAAGTTGATATATACCTAAATCATTTATGTAAATCTGAGTTTTAGAACTTCATTAAAGGAGTTCTTTTTAAAGGGAATTTGTTGTAAATTATTTTGCAGTGTAGGTAGTCATTTTTTCATTGAACTCTTCTAGAAATCAGAATGTGTCAGACAATATTTTCTTAAATCAGAGAATTACCTAGATAATAAAAGAGTAAAAATTATTTGAAGATTCCCATAGCAACTCCTGTGGGCCTAGTTTAAGACTGGAGATAGATTGGTAGACAGCAGTGTTTAATTAAATAGTTGATTTTTGCCCTCCCAGGTCAATGTTCAACATTCCCATCCTCTGCTCTGTGTATGAGGAGATTAGTTCCATAGATTCTTCAAGAGCTCTATCACCCTTGCTGCTGATTGGAAATGGAAAGTAGCAAGGAAAGAGTGAGTCTTATCTTGTTGTATTCTTCTCTTTCAGCAGCTACCTGCCAGGCTATGCTCTCTTATCTCTACTCTCATGATGTAGCCATTGAATCCTAAGTGGTCAAATCTTTACAATAATGAAATCTTCAGGGTATTACTTTATCTCTCTTTGGTTTGCATAACCTAGCCTTTGCCAATAATCCATTAATTAAATTCTTCTCAAATGTTGGAGTAGAACATTTAATTTCTTCATCACATAAAAATAATTGTGGTGTGGCAAATACTAGATTGTTGTTGTTGTTGTCAGGTGCCATCGAGTTGGAACCGGCTCATAGC
>NW_006408709.1:2679851-2684277 GCF_000296735.1 Chrysochloris asiatica | reverse complement strand
GCAATTCATTTGATTTCTTGACTGTTGCTTCCATGAACTCAAGAAGAATGAAGTCCTTGACAACTTCAATCTTTTCTCCATTGATAAGAATGCTGTTTATTATTGGTCCGGTGGTAAGGAATTTGTTTTCTTTACACTGAGATACAATCCATACTGAAGGCTGTGCTCTTTGAGCTTCATCAGTAAATGTTTTAAGTCCTCTTCACTTTCAGCAAGCAAGGTTGTATCATCTGCATATGGCAGGCTGTTAATGAGTCTTCCTAGGTCTCAGAAAATGTTAGTATATAATTTAGTCAAGGTCATATATAAAGTTAGTGAGATTCAAAGCAGGATACCCACATTTTGGTCCTTCTTCTGTGGTGTTTTTTTTGTTTTTTTTTTAATATTGTTTTTAGCAGTCTGCTTCGCTGAAATCCAGAGCATGCATATAAATGCACCCCAATAAATACACTTGTATGTATAGTTCCTTTCTTTTTTTATATACATGCTGAGCCTATATTTGCTGTATGGGTCAATGACACATTATCTTGCAGAAAACTGGAAGCATTTCAACTATTAGCTTTATGTCTATGTACAGCCTTAAAACTCACACATGGGAGCAATTATTTAGAATTGCTACATATCTAATGAATGCATCTTTGCTTTAAACTTTTTAATCTTCCCAACATGTAGTTTCTGCTATAGCTGTAAGAAGAACCCTATAATTCACAGTCTAATTTGATTGGCAAATAGGTAATAATTTAAAATCAAAGATATAATAATACTTTGTAATATTTTGCTCTTTGAAATTTCCTGTATAACTTTAAGCTAATAGCTGTTCTCAGATTGTTAGTTTATAATTTTTCGTTTATTGCTTTTATTCTAAAGATGTATGAATAATTATTTTTTATTGTAATTCACCAATTGCTTTCAAGTAAATTATGTTTCATAGAAATACTTTAGAGCAATATTCATGATTAAAATATTTTTGAAAACTGTACTTTTTCTATTTTCCTCTGTTCTTATCTCTCTGTCCCCCAACAAGAAGATGTAAACTCTCACTATATATGGAAATAAAAATGATGAAAGTTTAGTTTTTCTTAATATTTTAATTTCTTCAAAACATAATTTGAGGCACCTTATATAGTTTCATTAAAAAGCATAGACCAATAATTTAAAAATAATTAGTTATAAGATCTCAAGCATATAAAAAGTACTGAACTACCTTGGATAAACTATGATAAAATATATACCACTGTTTCCATGAAGGAAATTGTTGCTTAAAAAATAGTTATATTTGGGTATGTTTATCTAACACAATATATGTAATTTCATAGAATTAATTTTAGTCATATTTGTAACGGAATCTATTAAGTCTTAGTCTAGACCCAATCTCTCTATATTTTTTAGCAAAAAAATAATATTCACAGTAAGTTTTCATTATGAAAAAATAACATCTGAGTATAAAAGAACATCTTTATGGTAGGAAGCTGTATGCTCAGTTCATCCTAAAGTTTTATTAGACAATTGAAGAAAATGTTCAAAAGATAAAGAGGTACAGGTCTAAAACAAACACCTCTCAAAGTCTTCAACTGATTAACAAAATGTCACTGACTAATCCTTTCGTTATATTTATTCAGTCTATATACTGAGCAAATTATTCAAGAAGCTAGATTATAAGAAGAGTTGCGTGGCTTTGCTATTCAAGGAGGATGCATTAATAGCCTGTGATACACAGTTGATACACAATTTCTTGCTTGGTAGAAGCGAAGAGGGCTTAGAATGCTTACTGTTGATTGCAGTTCAAAGTAAAGAAAACAAAAATCCTCACAACTTGACCAATAATTGACATCACGAAAAATGGAGAAACAATTTAAATTGGCAAAGACTTCATTTTGTTTGGATCCACAATCAAAACTCATGGAAGCAGTAGTCAGAAAATCAAATTATATATTTCACTAGGCAAATCTGCTGGAAAAGACCTCTTTGAAGTGTTAAAGAGCAAAACTGTCAGTTTGAGGGCTAAAGTACCCCTGACCCAAACCATGGTATTTTCAGTAGCCTCATATGCATGTGAAAGTTGGAAAGGAAGACTGTAGAAACATCAGTGTATTTGAATGTGGTGTTATCAAGAAATATTTAAAGTACCATGGACTGCTGAGAAGAACAAATAAATCTTTCTTGGACGAAGTGCCACCAGAATGCTTCTTAGAAGCGAGGATGCCAGAATTTGTCTCTCATACTTTGGCCAAGTTTTCAGGAGTGACCAATTCCTGCCCAAGGACACCATGATTGACAAAGTGGAGGGTCAGTGTAAAAGAGGAAGACACCCAACAAGATGGTTTGAAACAGTGACAACAAAAATGTACTTAAACATAACAATAATTATAAAGGACCAGTCAATATTTTGTTCTGTTGTGCATATTGTTGTTGCTGTAAGTGCCATTAAGTGAGTTCCGACCCATAGTGACCCTGTATAGGGTTTCCATGGAGAGACTGGTAAGCTTGAACCATCGACCTTGCAGTTGCAACCTGAGTTGCAGTCCAGTGCATTAACCCACAGCACCACACCAGGACTCCTGTTGTGCCTATGGTCTCTATGAATTAGAGCTGATATGCACCTAACAACAACAACAGCACAGGTTCTTAACTAGCAATAGAAAGTAATGCTTTATGGTTAGTATCTGCAACTTTGTTAATTGATGCCAATTAACATCCAAAAAAGACTGAGAAAAGGACATTAAATTGTATTCCACTACTATTAGATTTCTCCTGCAAAGTTATAGTATATAATGGAATCACTAAGCCTAAAGCTTCCAAAGTTTATATATAAAAACATTGGTCTTGCAAGTCCATTTGGCAGCTAATGATGCAAAACACAGTTACTGGGAAGCATTTTTTAATTCAATAATGCCATCTGTCATTTAAGCGAGATAAAAAGGAGTTTATTTGAGAAAAATGTATAACTGACAACATGGTACTGATCACAAAGGATCATGCTGGCAGAAATTATAAAGGTGAACACGTGAACATGTATTAGAGTCCACAATAATTTGTTCTTGAACAGATTTGAATAGGATATCTTCTCAGGAAGCTTTATATGAGCAGCTATTTCTAGAACCCATTCAAAGCAAGCTGTGATCTACAAAATTAGTTACCTTCACCTTTAATGCTGTTATAGCTTCTCAGGTGCAACAGATCTGAGTACCCACAGTGTTAGCCTCCAGGTTGTAACTGTGGGCAACAGAATTCAGATTACGCAAAGAACTGTTAAGAAAATTATACGACAAATGTATGTGAATATGTTGCCAAATAAATTTGTAGTTTTCTTTCTAGTCCCTTATGTTCAACACTGAAAAATTCATATTTAAAGAGGAATGAATTCTTTAGGGGTGAATGCTAAATATAAATACATTATTTAATATAGTAGCATTAACTACCTTGGGGACATTAGGAAGGTAAGAATGAGTGTTTCAACAGATGCTGCTTCTTAGACATGAAAACCCATCAAGTATGAAAGTTACGAATTATTATATTCTGTTCAAAATTTATACCTTTTTCTTTAAAAATAAATAAACCCCAAACACTTTTTAAAAAGGGGCACTTAGGTTGCTGAATCACACTTCTAAAAATGTACAAAGTTGCCTTTCTACCAATGTATCGAATTGCTTCTATCAATGTGAAAAATTTTCTCTTATTTAATGACTGATTCCATTGGGCATTCATCTGTCTTTAATGTGTATATTCAATGCTTTATAAATTTACTTTTAGAAAATAAAGCAGAGTAAACTACAACTGGTAGTAGCTACCAGAGTATCAACAAACACCAAAATGAAGTTAAATATTTAATGACTCTGGAAAAATATCTTAAACTGTTAATCCCTGAATCCCAGAATCTGGAGGATCTCTTTATCAAATGAACGGACAATGACATTCAGTGCATCAATAGTATTGTCTTATACATTAGAAAAATATTAGTGCTGAGATTAATATTACTAAAGATATTTATTAACAATTTAGTGGTTGTTATAGATTGAAAAGTATGATGTTGTTGTTGTTGTTAGGTGCCATTGAGTCGGTGCAGATTCATAGCAACCCTATGTACAACAGAATGAAACACTGCCTGGTCCTGGACCAACCTCATTACTGTTGCCACTCTTGAGCCCATTGATGCTGCCACTTTGCCAGTCCATCTTGCTGGGGGTCTTCCTCTTTTTCTCTGATCCTCCACCATACCAAACATGATATCTTTCTCCAGCGACTAGTCCCTCCTGACAATATGTCCGAAGTATGAGAGACGAAGTTTGGCCATCTTGGCCTCCAAGGAGCACTCTGGCTGCACTTCTTCGAAAACGGATCTATTGGTTCTTTTGGTAGCCTATGGCACTTTCAATATTTTCCAACACCATAACTCAAATGCATCAGTTCTTCTATGGTTTTCCTTATT
>NW_006408709.1:2677257-2678876 GCF_000296735.1 Chrysochloris asiatica | reverse complement strand
ATGTGGTTGTCAGATTCAAAATGGCCAATACCGGTCCATTTCATGTCACTAATGCCTAAGATATCGATGTTTATGCGTTCCATTTCATTTTTGACAATTTCCAATTTTCTTAGATTCTTACTTCATGCATTCCATGTTCCAATTGTTAATGAATATTTATAGCTATCTCTCTTCATTTTGAGTTGTGCCCTTCAGCAAATGAAGGTCCCGAGGGCTTTACTTCTGTGGACTTTATCCCATTTGTGTCATCAAATTCTACTTTGAGGAGGCAGCTCTTCCCCAGTAGCATTTTGAGTGACTTCCAAACTGAGGGGCTCATTTTCTGGGACTATATCTGATAGTGTTTCTCTGCTATTCATAAGGTTTTCAGTGACTAAATATTCAGAAGTAGCTCATCTCTCCTTCTTCCTAGTCTGGCTTTGTCTGGAAGGTCATCTAAAACCTGTCCACCATGGGTGACCCTGCTGGTATTTAAAATACCGGTGGCATAGCTTCCAGAATCACAGCAACTCCCAAGCCACCACAGTACAATAAACTGACAAATGAGTGGTGGGGTTCTAAAGTGGAAGGTCACAAAAAAAAGCGGAAAATCCCCGTGAGATGAATTGACACATGGGCAGCAATAATGGATTGAAACATACTAACAATTGTAAATATTTAGCAGGATGCGGCAGTGTTTTGTCCTGTTGTACAGAGAGTCAATGTGAGTCAAAAGCAACTCACCACACCTAACAAAAACATCGTATTGGAAAAGTTGAACATTTGGGATATATTTTACCTTCACCCATAGGCACCAGCCTCATGCTGATCCTTCTTTTTTAAAAAAACTTTTATTGTGAATTGAGTGAAAGTATACAGGGCAGATCATTAATTTTACATTCAACCAATCATACTTTGTTTTATTGTAATGATTGCAATCCCCTCCCTGTACCATCAGTTAATAGTATTTATCTTTATTCACCCGCCATTTCTTTAAGTATACATACTGTGGTGCTGTGGGCTACTGCATCAAACTGCAGAGTCGTTTGAACTGCAAGGTTGGTGGTTCAAGCTCACCAGCTACTCCTTAGAAACCCTATACAGGGTCGCTATGGGTCAGAACCGACTTGGCAGCACTTAACAACAACAACAACAACAAACACACAGAAATTATATATTCATTTTAATGTCTAAAGGGCACATTTTACAAGCCAGTCTCTTGCCCACAAGCACAAAGCCCTTTTAATTCCACTGGCTTAGAGTCTTCAGCTGCTCTATCTTTCTATGCTGTCACCTCTGCCACTATCTCTGCTGTCACTACTCTTATGGTTAGGATTCCATGCTCCACTCATACTCCTCTCTCTTAATGGTCCTAAGGTCCTCTGTTCCTGAAATGAAAGATTAACTACTTCCCCTTTTTAGTTACACGTATGCTACATTTACGGTTGCAATTATTCCTGATAACAATTACTCACAATTGAATCATAAAATCCTATCGCCATCATCCCCCATCCAATTTCACCAAACCCCTCTGGATAAGAGGAAATCATTTCAGTGGGGATTCTACCTTAACCCCCTTAATCTGAAACTAAGCACGCTTGTGAGTCACCCACTTTATGACTCTGTCCTTGTTAAGTGAC
>NW_006408709.1:2671560-2672525 GCF_000296735.1 Chrysochloris asiatica | reverse complement strand
TTGTCTAGGATTTTTTTGAGAATTTTTTTAATCTATATTCATGAGGGATATTGATCTGTAATTTTCTTTTTTATTGATATCCTTCCCTGGTTTTGCTATGAATGAGGGTTATGCTTACTTCATAAAATATATTAGGAAGTTTTCCATCCTTTTATATATTCTCGGATAGTTTGAGTAGAATTGGTATCAACTCTTCTCTGAATCATTGGTAAAACTCACCAGTAAAGTCATCTGGGCCTGGACTTCTTTTGATGACCTGTTCAATTTATTATTTTGTTATAGGTCTATTCATGTTTTCTACTTCATCCTGCATAAGTTTAGGTAGATTGTGTTTTTCCAAAACTATATCCATTTCTTCTAGATTTTCAAATGTGTTGGAGTACAGCTCTTTGTAGTATTCTGTTATCCTTTTATCTCCATTGGTTCTGTTGTGATGTCACCCATGTGATTTCTTATGCATGTTATTTGAGTCTTCTCCTGTTTTCTTTTGTTATATTTGCCAGTGGGTTGTCAATTTTATTAATCCTTTCAAAGAATCAGCTTCTTATCTTGTTGATTCTATAGTTTTTCTGTTTTCTAACTCATTTATTTCTGCTGTAATTTTTATTATTTCTGGTGACTGCAGGCTTACTTTTTCTAATTGTTGGAGATGTGTTAATGTGTTGATTTTGCATTTCATTCTTTAGGATGACTGCATTTTTTGCTATAAATTGTACTCTCAACACTATTTTTGCTGTGTCCCAAATGTTTTAGTGTGTTATATTTCGTACTTATCTGGTTCTAGGATATTTAAAATTTGCACTTTTTATTTGTTCTACTACCCAGTAACATTTAAGCACTGTGTTATTCAATTTCCTTTTATTCATTTTATTTCCTTGATCTTCCTATTGTTGCATTTTAATTTTATAGCATTGTGATCTGAGAAAATGCTTTGTTGTATTTTGATGTTATAAACTTTATTGAGA
>NW_006408709.1:2665616-2669172 GCF_000296735.1 Chrysochloris asiatica | reverse complement strand
GGTCACTGTGAGTCGGTACTGACTGCACGGCACATAACAACAACAACAAGCTCAACTAATAACATAATATTCATTGTTGCAAATTGCTGTGGAGTCAGGTTTGCCTCACAGGGATGGACTTTGTAAAGAATATGATGCTGCTCAGTCCTGCACTAACTTCATAATCACTGATGTTTGAGTCCATTGTTGTGACTATTTCACCAATCCCTCCTATTTACTTCAACTTTACTGGCCATTCAGCAATTGGTTCTTCCTAATGATGCAACCAAATAAAGTGGTTGAAGTCTCAGATACTATTCTGTTACCACTACATTCATTAGTTAATTTTCAGAACTAGAACATCTTAGTCTTTCTTTGTCTTATTTTGGAAGCTCTTCCGAAACCTGTGGGTGACACTACAAGTATTTGAAATACCAGTAGCGTAGATTCCAGTATCATAGCCACACACAAGCCACCACAATATGCCAAATTAATATATTGGTGGTGGATGATATATATGTGGTGGTGATTGTGTGTCACACAGTCAGTTCTGACTCATAGCAACTCTGCATAGGGAGCAGAAAGCAAGAAATCTAAACTGTAGAATAGATTTAAATTGTAGACTGGCATGAGAGATAAAAGGCGTCCTAGTAGCACAATGGTTAAGTGCTTGACTGCTAGCTAAAAGGCCATGGCTTTGAATCCACCAACATCTCCATGGGAAAATAAGACATGGCAATATGTGTTCATAAGCATCTATAACCTAGGAAACCCTGTGGGGCAGTTCTACTTTTTCATGCAGTGTTGGCATGAGTTGGTGTCAGTAACAACAGCAATCATGGAAAAAAATAACATGTAAATAAATAAAAGGAATAATTAGCAATTGAAATAAATTCACTTCAGGAAAAAACGAGAAGACCAATTTCATTAGTTTAGGTAAATAAAGCGCAATCACCCACTGTCAGCAAATAAAAGCAGGAGAATCCAGGATTATCTCATATCAGTAACATGCATTTAAAATCAGTAGTCCAACTTGATGTGGATTTTCTCCCAATAGGAACTCCAACTTTCCCTCTCTTCCATGTAAATCCTTGTAAATGAGTCATAATACTCTTTGGAAACTGAGGAAAATAAAGAAAAGGAAGGAAGAAAATAAAAAAGATCTGTTTTTTACTCTAAGTCATGTCTCTTTTTTCACACTTTCAGCTAACTCTAGAGAAAAATAGTTTTGTATTTTATGCATTCCCAACTGTAACGACTCTAGCTCTAACCTCTTTTAAATAATTAAACCATTGACCGAAACTAGACATTTGTCATTTTCATTTAATTGTTTTTAAATAAGTGCTCTCTAGATCAGTGAAGTCCAAAAGAAATTTCTGTGATGATGGATCATTTCTTAATCTACATTGTCTAGCATGGTAGCAACTAGCCACATCACAACACTTATTGAACATTTGAAAAATAACCAATACAGAGGTACTGAATTTTTAGTGTTACTAAATTTAAATTTAAATAGCTATATATAGGTAGTGGCAACTCTGTAAGTGATAAAAGCTTTATAATGTAAATACTTTGACTATAAATCCCACTGAGTGCAGGAAAAAGTAACCTTATAATAAATACTCAAAAATGTGTTAATTTTCGCTGAAAAAGTTCAGTAATTGTAGAGCAAAATAAATTTTTAATGAGCAAGGAAAAAAAATCAGTGTAAATTTAAATTGTTTAGGAAACTAGAATATATCCCAGTCAATGTATCCATTGGCATAGCATAAGATATTTTTAACTCACTGCAAAGCTAATCAGGAAGAAGGTCACACATTTCTCTCCTTGAAAGCTGTAGACTGTGGTTTACCCTTTAGCTTTGCAGGATGCAAGGCCAAATTCAGAGATTGAGTCAACAATTATGAATTTCCCATTAGTGTGACCTGGAATTCCAAGTTCTGTCTACACTGATGTCACAGCCTCCTAAGACTTGAGTCCTCTGAATTCCTAATAAAGGTTTAGTAAAAAGGGTTTGTTTGCAAGGCATAAGATTCTCTTGTTGTTGCTGTTGTGACGTGTCATTGGTTCCAACTCACAGCAACCCTGTATAGGGTTTCCAAGGACTTACTGGTGAATTTGAACCACCAACCTTACAGCTAGCAGTTCAGTGCTTATCCTATAATGCCACAGGAGAACTTCAAGATTCTCTTAGGTGGCAAAAAAGAAATGAAGCAACATTGGTTTCTAGTATAAGCATAGATTTAGCCTAAAATTAAAAAAAAAAAAAAAGGAATTTTTTGAAAAAGGCAGAAAATAGTTATAATTTAAAACTTCTTTCTATTGAATGTGAATTGCACTAATGAATTGTAGTAATATGAGGGTTCTCTTAATCACATCACTATAAAAAATGAAAACAACAAATTTTACTTCTCCGCTACTAAACCTAGATCTTTTATTTACAATCGTGATAAACTGCTAATAATATTAATCATTAAAATATACTGTTGTGGTGCTATAGAATAACTACTAGAATGCTAGCCTCAATGTTAGTGGTTCAAACCCACCAGCTGTTCCTTGGAAACCTTATGCAAGGTCACTATGAGTCAGAACCCACTGAATAGGACTGAAAAGCAATAAATCAATTAATAAACTCACTAATTTATTACTGATTATTGAGGTCTATATCGATGTATCCTCTACCATAACCTTCTACTTAGTTTTTACTCTCAATATATTTTAAGTTTTAAAAAAATAATTTCTGTATAGAAATTATTTTAATTTTTCTGTTGAAGCATAGAGATGCTTTTGCTGCTGCTGTTGTCGTTCAGTGCCATTGAGTCAATTCTGACTAACACTGACCTTGTATATGGTTTCCAAGAGCAGCTGGTGGCTTTGGCCTGCCAACTTTCTTAGCAGTTATCAGTCCAGTGCTTATCCTACAGTGCCAAACCAGGGCTCAGGACTCCTTTAGTACCAGAAAAAGTAAGTCACAACTCTGATTTATGTACCTACAAAGATATATGCTTGGAGAAATGGAAGGGAATGGACTTGAAGATTTCTAAGTTACAGTGTTCATCATGGTTAGTAAAAGACAGGACCAAAGGAGAAGAGGAGACCCCCAGTGACATGAGTTGACATGGTAGCTATAGCTATGGACTCAAACATAGCAACAATTGTTAGGCGGGTGCATGACTGGGTGTTATTTTGTTTTGATGTGCATAGAATTACTATGGGATGGAGCTAACTCAATGTCACCACCACCACCACCAAATCAGAGATCAATTGAGCCAAATTTTGGGATATGTTAGCTGAATTAATTATTGAAAACTAAAAGCTGAAATATTTGAAAATAGTATAGCAAAATGTTCAAAACTTGAAAGTGAGGGCACTGACATTAGGAGGTAGGATATTTAGATTCATGTAGGATATACTAAGCTGCTGCTGGTGGTAGTGGTGGTGGTTGTGTCCTGTGAAGTCAGTTTTGGCTCATAGAGACTCTGTATAGGGTTTCAGAGTCTGTAAATCTATACAGAAGCAGAAAGCCTCATCTTTCTCCTGTGGAATGACTGGTAGATTCTAACTGAACACTTTGCAG
>NW_006408709.1:2655687-2656691 GCF_000296735.1 Chrysochloris asiatica | reverse complement strand
TCCATTTTTGAAAGCAGTGTGTTAAAATCAACACTATTATTGGAGATTCATCTATTTCTTTCTTCAAATCTATTAGAGTTTGCTTTATATATTTTGGAGCTCTTTCATTAGGAGCATAGAAATTTATTATGGTTATGTTATCTTATTCAATTGTCACTTTAATCATGAGATAATGCCCATCTTTATCTATTATGCTGCTTTTTTCCTTAAATTTTATTTGATCAGAGATTAGTACTGCCACTCCTGTTCGTTTTTTATTGCAATTAGCTTGGTATATTTTTTTCTATCCTTTGACTTTTAATCTGTTATTCTTGCATTTTCATTTTCTTGGTTATTGTGAAGTGTTAATTTTCTTTGAGGTTACCTTATAGTCCATTAACTTTTCCCTTCAATTAGTGCAGTCTATTTTATCCTGTAATCTACCTGACCTTCTCATCATATGTATCTCTGTTCCCACATGCTTACCTTATTTTACATTGTAAATGTTTTGTTCATAGACTGACCTCCCAGATTCCCTGAGTTTGTTCTTATAGTTTTCTTCTGTTCTTGACTTTTCCTTCTGTCAATTTTGTTCTGGGAGGTATTGCCAAGTATGTCAATCTCTGGTTGTTGTCTGTTTTTGTTTGTTGTCAGCCCACAGAACTCCTTTTAGGATGTTTTGTAGCACAGGGTTGGCTTTGGAAAAATCCCTTAGCTTCTGTTTAATCCCGGAATATTATGAATACACCATAATATTTGATTGATAGTTTTGCTGCATAAAATATTCTTGGTTGGCAGTTTTTTTTTTCTTTCAGGGTTTTATATGTCTTCCCAGTGACTTCTTGCTTGCATGGTTTCTGCTGAGAGATCTGAGCTTAATCTGACTTGCTTGCCTATGTATGTAATGCTTCTGTTTTCCCTAGGTGCTTTCAGGAGTGTCACCTTATCTTTGATTTTGGAGAGCTTGATTATGATATGTCTTGGTGATTTTCTTTTGGTGTCTATTCTTCCTGGGGTTCGTTGAG
>NW_006408709.1:2651622-2653330 GCF_000296735.1 Chrysochloris asiatica | reverse complement strand
TGCTGTTAAGTGCCATCGAGTGGGTTCCAACTCATTCATAGTGACCCTAAATATAGGGTTTCAGAGGAATGGCTGGTGAGTTTGAACCACCTCCAATCAACTTTGCAAACACTTAGAGTTTGATATTTGTTAAGAACGGACATATTATTATACTGCTTTTTCAATGCTTCTTAAAAAACACTTATACATATGCAGGCACCGAGACCCAGAGAAATTAAATTACTTGCTTCAAAACAAAACAAAACAAAAAACTAATTGTAGATAGAGCTGGGATGAGAACCCCGTACACTTTACCTTCAGGATGGCTGTCTTTTGAGGGAATCACTGTCAAATCCATATATTTGAAGGAACAAGTGCCTTAATATGAGCATTTGCTTCCAGAATTTTGGTTGTCCATGACATAGGAATAATGTAAGCTAGCCTCAGGGAGCCAGAATTCTGTTAATTGAAGCTACAGTTTGTCTTGTTTTTATTTTCTAAAAATGTCTTTAGATTATTAACTCTGAAAAAGACCATTGTTACAGAAAAGTTTAAAAGCTCATTCCTTCCTTAGGCTAAAAATGGAGACTGTGGAAGATATATCAGACAGTTACATCATCTGTTTTTAATTTGTTGATTTACTCCTTAGGCAGCACTCTCAGACTTCTGAAACAGAAACACACTTTTTCATGAGGTTGAAGAGCCCATGATAATTGAAACATAGCTGGGCTTATTAATTGTTATGGAAGCTTAGTGATTGCTGATCATTGGTGTAACTGGCTAGAACAAACATTATCTAAATATAACATTATACTTTGAAAAATGGGATGGCATATTTCACCATTGTTAACTGAATTCAGATGCTCTCCCAATGCCATTATTCTCATTTTTGCAGGTGGAGAAACAGAATAAATATGTAGCCCAAACTTGTATTTTATGTTAATGGATAATTCAGAGGAAATCCCAGTTTTTAGGCAACTCTCCCTCTTCTTTCAATCATGATTGCAGAAAAGGAAATGAATCCCATTAAAGCAAATCATTGATAGATTTTTACTTTCATAAAGTGTGGACTACAATCTTAAAACAGAATCTATGCCATAAAGATGTTTGTTGCTCCTCCGCCCTCCAGAGGTCTTTAAAGTAGACTCAGGTATACACAAGAAGACTGTGGACCAATGTGTCCTTGTTCATTGCAGGTCATATTCAATTGACCTTAATTGTTCAGTGATGTTTAATTGACTCCCTTAATTATTCTATGCTGTTGAATCAGTTTCAACTCATAGTGACCTTGTACAGGTTTTTGAGGAGCAGCTGGAAGACTTGAAAGGCCAACCAACTACTTATCCTATGGTGCCATACCAGGATTCTTAGTCACTGTGAAAACCAAAGACAATTTATCTCCTCTTCTCTCTGGATTTCCAAAGAAGGTGTCAATGGCCCTTTGAGACTCAATGATTTAAATGTTCTGTGCAAGTTGAAGAGCCCCAAACCACTGATTTCTTGTAAGTATCCAACCCACAACTGTCCAGTTGATTCCAACTCATAGTGACTTTATGGGACAGAATAGAGATCCATTGGGTTTCTGAGGTTATTATTTTTTAAATGTTTTATTGTGAATTATATGATAGTTGACATGGGAAGACATTAGCTTTACATTCATCCTAACGTATATTGCTGCATTGCAATGGTTACAAACCCCTCCATGCATCATCAACCAACCAAAGGGTAT
>NW_006408709.1:2636839-2644900 GCF_000296735.1 Chrysochloris asiatica | reverse complement strand
TTTCTGGACATGTGCTGATATGGTCATCTGCTTTTTCTTCTTGGACATGTTTAGTGGTTATCTGTGGCCTTATTACTTAATTGAGTATTTGTTTTGGTATTTTTTTATGCTTTCTGATTGCTTCCTGGTAGATGTGATCTGGATGTGGACTTTCCTTTACACTCTTCTTATTGCTTAACTCAGAGTAGCTTTCACAGGTGTTGTCTGCCTTCCTCGTATATATCAGTTGATATTTTTTCTTTCCTGGATTTTGGTGTTTTTTAGAGTGTGATTGTAGCTTGACTATATGGCAGCAGTTGGTGTCTATTTTTAGGTAACATAGGGAGAATAAGAGTCCCCCAAAGGTAGAAGGGGGAGAATAAAATAGCAAAACAGCAACAGCAAAAACAAAAACAACAAAAACAACAACAAAAAAGAAAACAACAACAATAACAAAAACCTAGACTGGATACTGTAGTCTACAATTGCAGAAAAGGGAGAGGAAGGTCAGAAAAAAAATTGTGTGGCCTAATATGAGTATGACATGAATATCCTCTTTCAGTTTCTTGCCTTCAAAACTGCCTAAGAGATTTCAAGATGCCACTATTGGTTGTTATGCTATACCTCAGAATTTAATTTAATTTTCAGCCTGTTTTGTTTTTAAACTCTCTTTCCCTCTCCATGCCCCATTTTCTGGCTTTTCCATATTTTTTAAAAAAACAACAGTTCAGTGCTGGCTCTTGGACTGAGAATATCTGTGTGCATGCGTGACAGTGGTGCAGGTGGGGGGTGTACACTTGCTCAGGCATCCCCTCTAGTAACCAGAATGGAGGTACACAAACAGTGGGGGGCCAATGTCCGCATACCAAAAAAAAAGAAAATCAGAACAAATAAATACCTACAAAGTGTATTGTCCACCTTTGCTCTGAGGTTCCCGCAGTGTTTTTCCATGGTGTGTCTGTTCCTCTGCTTGATCTTGCTATTTGGTCTTGCCCAAGTTGTTGACTCCAGGCAGCGGAGCCCAGCAGATTAAAAAGTACACAATTTCTTACTTTTGCTACAAGTTCCACTAACTATAAACCTTCAAACCTTTTAAATATTCCTATCTACGTGGTTTCGAGTTTTGGAACTCTGCCCTGAATATGCTTTGCCTGGTATCCTGTGGTATTGCTGACAGCAAACCTCACTGCACCTCCATCCTATCCACTATCAATCCCCACCTCCCTTAGATTGCTATATTGAATGGACAAAATATTGAATGAAGTAAATGCACCAAAAGAAGGTGAAAGGAATACACAGAGTCACTGTACCAAAAAGTAATTGTATATTTTCAACAGTTTCAAGAGCTGGCATATGATCAAGAACCAATGATCCTGAAGGAAGAAGTCCAAGCTATACTGAACGTATTGTCAATGAACTAATGTTCCAAGAAGTGATGGAATGCAAATTGAAATCTTTAAACAACTGATGCAGTACAGGAGGCACTCACTTATCTGTGCCAAGAAATCTGGAAGATGTCTATCTGGATAATCAACTGGAAAGATCCATATTTGTGTCTTATCCAAAAAAAAATTTATTTAGTTCTTTTACCTCATGCTTTCTTTCATTTGCTTTAGCATTTCTATGCTGGAGAGCAAGTTTCAAAATATCCTCTCATATCCATTTTTGACTGTTTCTTCTTTCTTTTCTTTTTAATGACCTTCTGCTTTCTTCTTGTATGATGATATTGATGTCATTCCAAAATTCCTCTGATCTTTGGTCACTCGTGTCCAGTGCATCAAATCCATTTTTAACATGATCTCTAAATTCAAGTGGGATATTTTCTAAGTCATATTTTGGCTCTCGTGGACTTGTTTTTAATTTTCTTCAACTTCAAGTCATGATATTTTCAATAATGTCATATGCATGTGAAAGTTGGATAATGATTAAAGAAGACTGTAGAAGAACTGATACATTTGAGTTATTGTGGTGGATGAGAATATTAAAAGTACCACGGACTGCCAAAAGAACAAAGAAATCTGTATTGGAAGAAGTACAGCCAGAATGCTCCTTAGAAGTCAAGATGGCCAGATTGCAACCGTCATACTTTGGACATGTTATCAGGAAGTATCAGTCCCTAGAGAAGGACATTATACTTGGTAAAGTGGAGGGTTAGTGAAGAAGTGGAAGAACCCCAATAAGATGGGTTGGCACAGTGGCAGCAGCAATGGACTGAAATGCAATGATTGTTGTATTGGCGCAAGACCAAGTGGTGTTTCATTCTGTTGTGCATAAGGTCATCATGTGTCAGTACTGACTCAATGGCACCTAAACAACATCAAAAGCATGATAAATCAACAAAAAGAAGAAATCATCTAACAATATCATTAATAACACATGCAAGTAAAATATTGTGAAGATAATTTAAAAATGACTGCAACAGTACATTGACAAGGAACTGCCAGAATTGAAGCCAGATTCAGAACAGAATGTGGAACTAGGAAAATCATTGTTGACATAAGATGGATGTTGGCTGAAAGAAAATAACACCAGAAAGATGCTTACTTGTGCCTTACTGTTCATTCAAAGACTTTCAACTGTGTGGATCATGAAAACCTATGGATGACATATTGAAGGATGACATTCCAGAATGCTTAATTGAACACATGAGGAATCGTACATAGACCAAAAGTCAGTTATTCGAACTGAACGAGAGGATACTGAATGGTTTAAAATCAGGAATGGTGTGTGCCAGTGTTTTATTCTTTCACTGCATTTATTCATTCTGTATGATGAGCAAATAATCTGAGAAGCTGGATTATATGAAGAAAAATATGACATTAGGATTGGAGGAAGACTCATTAGCAACCGACCAGGAGCAGATCTAAAACCTTGCTTGCTGAAAGCAAAAAGGCCTTAAGTTACTTATCAATGAAGATCAAAGACTACAGTCTTCAGTATGGTTGCACCTCAATGTAAAGAAAACAAAAATCCTCATCTTTGGACCAATAAATAACAACATGAAAAATAAAGAAAAGATTTAAGTTGTCAAAAACTTAATATTGCTTGGATCTGCAATCAATACTCACTCCCAGGATCAGCAGTCAAGAAGTCAAATGATGTATTGCATTAGGCAAACTTGCTGCAAAAACAATTCTTCTTTTAAGTGTTCAAGAGCAAAGAAGTAAGTTTGAGAACTAAGATACACCTGAGTCAAGCCATTTATTTTCAGTAGCCTCATATGCATGTGAAATTTAGACAACGAATAAGAACCATAGAATAATTAATACATTGTGTCAAGCTGTTGAAGAAAAGTATTAAAAGTATCATGGACTCCCAGAAGAACAAACAAATCTGTGCTGGAAGAAGTGCAACCAGAATATTCCTTAGAAGCCAGAATAATGAGACCATCTCTCATACTTTTGGACATGTTATCTGGTGGAGCCAGTCCCTGGAGAAGGGCATCATGTTTGTAAAGTGTTGGAGTAGTGAAAGAGAACAAAACCCTCAATGAGATGGAATGACACAGTGGCAGCAGTGATTGGTTCAATCATAACAATTGTCATATTCACTCAGAACTGGACAGATTTTGTTGTGCTTTGCATAGGTTCTCTCTGTTGTGCATAGGAACCAACTCAAAGGCACTCAATGACAATAACATCAGTGCTCTGTTGTCTCCAAATATATGTAGAGATACAATGTTTTCATAATTGTATTGGATACAGCAATGCTAGGAAAGGTGATATAAGCAAACCCCACCGGCATCACTATTTCATCACCAACCACTTTACATGGCATTTCCTTTCTGACTGTAAATACCCAGAGTTTCATCAGACCTCATTCTTGGCTAGTGGGGCTGGGTAATTTGGTGCTAGCTTTAGGCTTAGAAGTCTAGACTACTTACTTCATGGCAGATCAGCCAGTCCCTCTCTCCCTAGTCTCTGGGATCAGGTCAAAAGCTAGAAGGTCTCTGTTCATCTTTAATCACTATCTGAAACACCATCTCTAACCACCAGGCACCCAGAACTAGTGTTTTCACAAGTTAAGACTCTGTCCTGCCAGCTCCTGATTGCTCATTGCCTCTGTGGGTTCAATAATTCTTTAGAAAGGCTCTCAGAATTTGAAGAAACTATTATGTATTGGTTGGTTTCCTGGTGTGGATAAAGCACTGGACTGCAAGGTTAGTTTGGACCATGTGGTTGATGTTTCAAATGCACCAGCTGCTCCTTGGGAACCCTGTAAAGGGATGCTGTAAGTCAGAAATGACTAGACAGCACTTAACAATAATAATAACAACATTATGTATGTATGGAGTCCTGGTGTTGCACTGTAGGGTAAACATTGGACCACAAGGTCAGTTTGAACCACAAGTTTGGCAGTTCAAACTCAACAGCTGCTCCTTGGAAACCCTATACAGGGTTGCTATGAGTTGGAACTGACTGGATGGCATTTAAAAACAACAACAACATTACATACACTTATAATTACCCATTTTTAATAACCAGAAAGTATACATGTGAATAGATAAATTAGTCAGCAACTGGAAAAGTCCCTGAAACATGAAGCTTCCACTGTCCTCAGGGAAATACCATACCGTCTCCCTTGCATGTATGTTCTTGCCAGCCTAGGAAACCACAAAGAGAGGAAATTCTAGGACCAGATCACTGGGGCCTCAATGAATATGCATAATTGGTGGCTTATGCATAATTATGTTCAATATAAACCATGAATATGTATAAATTTACCAGAAAATACTTTTTTTTTGTTTTTCAATCTCAGAAGAACGTTTAAAGTTTAAATGTTTGAAAGTAAGTAACAAGGACCTCAGAAAAGCTCCATGGCTTAGAACAGGGGGAAAAGCTTTTTGTTCTGTAAAGTACCAAACCCAAACCCAAATCACTGCAATTGAGTGATACCAACTCATGGGGACCCTACACTAGCTAGTCAATATTTTAGGTTTTTTGAAAAGTTTTTATCATATCTACTTTGTTGTATGAAAGTAGTCATTTGGACAATGTATAATTAAATGGGTATGATTATATTTCAACAAAATTACAAAGGCTATAAATTACTGACTCCTGACATGGACTCACATGGCTATAAAGTGGTAGAACCAGAACTATAAAAATGAGAATTTTCAATTGTGCCAGAAATAATGAATTATTGAACAAGATTTGAAAGTGTGAGCCTTCAACTTAGGATAGTTTCAATAGAATGAGACCATTCTGGGGGGTATTCATTTATTTATTCTACAACCTTGTCTCTATGATTTCCAATAGACTTCTGGTTATAGCTCATTGGCTGAAACTGTATCACATGGCCATTTCTAGCTGTAGGAGACCCTGGAGAAGCAAATATTTATCATACAGAATCCAAGTTCTCTTAGAAAGAAAGAATTAAGAATGAATATTAAGTAGTAAACAAAAAATTTGTGTCATAAATGATGAGCAATCAGTTAAATGATAGAAATACAGCATATATGAAATCAAGAGATGAGAAAATAATCATGTAAATGATTACTAGGTGGAGATTACTTTTTAAAGGATTCATACATTTATGAAAACATTGAAAATATGATAGTAAAAATACTTTACATCATATTTCATGATTTGAGGAATCAACAAGAAGATTATAAACCAGGAGTAATTTTTGAGATCACTTTCCTGAAAGTTAGTCAATAAAACTGATATACTGAAAATGTTTGAAAATTTCAAAATTCAAAGTTAACCATGAATAGGAAGAATTAAAATAATTGATAAATTTGAAAAAAAATTTTTGGGAAAAGATAATATATTAAATACACAAGATGACACTCCTTCTAGAAACCATAATACATGGCATATAAATAAATGATACTCCTTGTGTGGTGCTGTAGGGTTAACTGGGCTACAACCACAAGGTAAGCAGTTCAAACTCACCGGCTGCTCCTCAGAAATCTTATACAAGGTTGCTATGAGTCAGAAGAGACTCAAAGGTACTTAAAAACAAAACAAAACAAAACAAAAAAACAGTAACAAAGGAATTTTACTTTAAAAGGAAGATACAAACAAATAGTAAAAGAAAAGGAAATCAGACAACAGAGAGTTTAGTGTTCAGTTGGTAGATGCATGACACATTGGCAGGAGCCATTTCTGATCCGTCAAAGTATCTTTCGTGATGTATAAAACATAATTGCTGGTGAGTTGACCATGATTTATGATGGCCCTATGTGTGCCAGAATAGAATTGTACTCCATTGAATTTTCAGTGGCTGATTTTTCAGAAGTAGATTATTGGGCTTTTCTTCTGAATTCTCTCTGGATAAACTCAAACCTCCAATCTTTCAGGAAACAGACATAGGTATTAACACCACCCAGGGACTCCTTCCATAGCATGCTGTTGTTATTGTACACCACTGAGTCAGTGTCTGACATACGTTTGTTGTTGTTATGTGCTGTCGAGTAACTTCTGACTCGTAGTGAATCTGTATAAAGATTCCAAGGAGCGGCTGGTAGATTTGATCCACCAATCTTGTGGTTAGCAGCCAAGTGCTTATCCTAGAGTGCTATATCAGAACTCCTCTTCCATAACATGGTGTTGTTGCTAACTGCTTTCAAGTTGGTTCTGACTCATAGAAACCCTTTATGGGGTTTCTGAGGAGTGACTGGTGTGTTTGAACCACTAATCTTGTTGTTGTTGTTAAGTGCTGTAGAGTCGATTCCGACCCATAGCAACCCTGTATAGAGTTTCCAAGAAGCAGCTGATTTATCCTATAGTACCACACCAGGACTCCTTCTATAACATTGTTGTTGTTGTTGTTAAGTGCCGTCGAGTCAATTCCGACCCATAGCAACCCTGTATAGAGCTTCCAAGGGGCAGCTGGTGAGCTTGAACCGCCGACCTTGCAGTTCAAATGGCTTTGCAGTCAGGCACATTGACCCACAGCGCCACACCAGGACCCTTTTATAACATACCAACTATAAAAAAATTTTTATGTCATTTCTGTTAAAACACAAGAATTTGAGACTTTGAAAACTGAAAGAAGAGTGTTAATTGATTTTGTAGATGAAAGTTTAATTCTAAGCCAGCAGTTGAGAAAGCAAAGAAGCAGCATGATTTATATTACAGAATCCCTAAAAGTAGCAAAAAAACTGTCATTATCTCCTAACTCTGGAGGTAGGGATGAATGTGGGCACAAAAAGAAGAGGATTTGTAGACTGTGGTTTAGAAACAGACACATAGAACTTCAGCCACACTTTGTAAAGAAAAATGACTGCTGTCAGTTATCTTTGAGCTGTCTTTGACTCATGGTAATCCTGTAGTGACAAAGTAGAACTGCTTCATTGGGTTTTTTAGGTGATAATTTTTATGGTCCACCACTCACCAGTGAGTTTGCCTTACTCAGGTGGCTTTTGTGTTGCTGTGATTCTGGAAGCTATGCTGTGGGTATTTTAAATGCCAGCATGGTCACCCACAGTGGACAGGTTTCAGAAGAGCTTCCAGATGAAGACAGACTAGGAAGAAGGAGAAAATAACTGCTTCTGAATGTTTAGTTACTGAAAATCTTATGTATAGCAGGGGAACACTGTCAGTACCAGATTATTGAATATTGAATCATGATGAAGAGCACCAGAATATTGTCAGATATAGTGCTGGAAGATAAGCCCCTCAGATTGGAAGGCACTCAAAATGAGACCAGGAAGAGCTGCCTCCTCAAACTAGAGTTGACCATGATGACACTAATGAAGTAAAGCCCTTAGGACCTTGATTTGCTGATTGAACACAACTCAAAATGAAGAGAAACAACTGTAAACATCCATCAATAATCACAATGTGTAACGTACAAAGTATAAATCTACGAAAATTGGAAATTGTCAAAAATTAATTGGAACACATAAACATCAATATCCTAGGCATTATTGAGCCGAAATGGACTTTTATTGGCCATTTGAATCTGACAATCATGTATTATGTTTATTATCCCAGTTATTTATGTTATCCTGGTGTATTATGCTGGGAATGACAAATTGAAGAGAAACGACATTGCATTTATTATCAAAAAGAACATATCAAGATTTATCGTGAAGTACAACTCTATGATAGGCAGACCAGTTAATACCATTAT
>NW_006408709.1:2635771-2636739 GCF_000296735.1 Chrysochloris asiatica | reverse complement strand
GCAGGAGGCCTCCTTCACTGGGCATGTTGTAGCCTCATTTTAGGTATTCCGATCAGTTACAGGCAGAAGACAGACTTACAAGCTTTCTATGGTGATATTACTGGCTATTCCTTTCTCTCCCCCTCATGTGTCTGTTTTAAAATGGTATGCCAGGGAAACCAAGATTCAAAATACAGCCAAGCATCTTAACATTATTTCCCCCCTTTTGCCCATTCCAACCATGTCTCAATCCCTGTATCCTAGAGCCCTGTTCTTCCAAGGTTGTGCATACATCATTATTTACCTCTGTTCCACTTAGCACATGCAAACCTGTCTAATAGTTTTCTTGTCTGCTTTGTTCTTCCATCCCCCACTTCTGGTGTATTGACCCAATCCCTAGTACCCAAACTATCCTGTGTCTATTCCCTACCCTGGGTTTCACCTTCCCCTCCCTTCCCTCACCCAGCCCCCACATCCCAGTAACCAGCAAAGACTCTCCCCTCACTTTAGTATGGCTTCATTTTCTTAGTCTTTTACAGTAGTGGTCCTATGCAGTATTTCTCCTTTTGTGACTGATTAATTTCACTCAACATAATGTCCTCACAGTTCATCCATGTTATGTGGTGGCTGGCAGCTTCCTTGTTATTCTTCAAAGTAGCATAATATTCCATGGTGTGTATGTAATATTCGATTCTTCAGTTGATGGGCACTTAGACCATCTCCATCTTTTTACTATTGTAAATAGGGCTGCTATGAACATTGGTGTGCATATATCTACTTGTGTTATGGCTTGTATTTCTTGTGGGAAAATATCAAGTAAAGGAATTGCTGGTTCATTAAGGAGCTCTGGTAGCATAATGGTTACAAATAGGGCTGTGAACAGCAAGGTTAGCAGTTCGAAACTACCAGCTGTTCCACAGGAGAAAGATGAGGCATTCTGCTCCTGTAAGATTTACAGCCTCGGAAACCCTGTACAGGGTTGCTATGAG
>NW_006408709.1:2625824-2632123 GCF_000296735.1 Chrysochloris asiatica | reverse complement strand
ATTTCAAGAGGTAGCATATGATCAACTGCCAATGATCCTGAAGGAAGAAGCTCAAGGTGCATTGAAGGCACTGGCAAAGAACAAGGCCCTGGGAATTAATGGAATACCAACTGAAATATTTCAACAACTGATGTGGTATTGGAGGTACTCACTTATCTAAGCCAAGAAATCAAGAAGATAACTGCCTGGCCAGATGCATATTTGTCCCCATTCTAAAGAAAGGTGACCCAACAGAATGTAGAAATCATCATATAATCATTGATATGGCATGTTTTACTAGAGGTAAACTGAAAATAGCTGCAACCATACAGAGAACTTTTCAGAGATTCAAGCTAAATTCAGAAGAGAACGTGGAACAAGGGATATCATTTTTGACATCAGATGGGTTTTGGCTGAAAGCAAAGTCTCAGAAAGACATTTACCTGTGCATTATTTACTATGCAAAGTCTTTTGATTGTGCGTATCATGACAAGCTATGGACAACATTGGGAAGTATGAGTATTCCAGAACACTTAATTGTGCTCATGAGGAACTTGTACATAGACCAAGAGGCAGTTGTTTAAACAGAATAAATGGACACTGAATGCTTTCAGATTAGGAAAGGTATGCACCAGGCTTGTATTCTTTAATTATATTTATTCAATCTGTATGTTGAGCAAATAATCCTAGAAGCTGGGTTTTTGAAGAAAAACATGGTATCAGGATTGGAGGAAGACTCATTAACAACCTACGATTTTCACATGATACAACCCTGTTGCTGAAAGCCGAGAATTTAAAATACTTATGATCAAAGACCACAACCTTCAGTAGAGGTTGCATCTCAATGTAAAGAAAAGAAAAATCCTCACCACTGAACCAAAAAACAACATCCATATAAATGGAGAAAAGATTGAAGTCATCAAAGATTTCATTTTGCTCTGATCAACCATCAGCATTCATGGAAGCAGCAGTAAAAAAATCAAAAGACATATTGCATTAGGCAAATCTTCTGCACAAGACCTCTTTAAAGTGTTGAAGAACTAAGATGTCAGTTTGAGGACTAAGGTGCATCTGACCCATGCCATGGTCTTTTCAATAACCTCATATACATGTGAAACTTGGACAGTCAATAAGAAAGACTATACAAGAATTGATGCATTTGAATTATGGTGTTGGAGGAGAATATTAAATGTACCATGGATTGACAGTACAGCAAGAATGCTGCTTGGAAGCCTGATAGCCAGGCTTCATTTCTCACACTTTGGACATGTTATTAGGAGGAACCAGTCACTGGAGAAGGATATCATATTTTATAAAGTGGAGGGTTGGCGTAAAAGAGATGGATTGGCACAGTGGCATCAGCTATGGGCTCAGGTGTATCAATGATTGTGAGGTTGACCCAGGACTAGGCAATGTTTCATTCTGTTGTGCATAGGGTCACTATAAGTTGGTATTGACTTGATGGCACCTAATAACAACAACAGTGAATAAGGAAGATCGTAGAAGAATTGATGCCTTTGAAGTGTGGTGTTGGAGGAGAATACTAAAAGTGCCACGGGCTGCCAAAAGAACCAGTAGATCTGTTTTGGAAGTGCAGCCAGAGTGCTCCTTAGAGGCCAAGATGGCTAAACTTCGTCTCTCATACTTTGGACATATTGTCAGGAGGGACCAGTCGCTGGAGAACGATATCATGCTTGGTAAGAGGGAGGGTTGGAGAAAAAGAGGCAGACCAACAATGAGATGGATTGGCCAGGTGGCAGCATTGATGGACTCAGGTGTGGCAATGGTGGTGAGGTTGGCCCAGGATCGGACATTGTTTCGTTCTGCTGTGCATGGAGTTGCTATCAGTTGGTTCCGACTCGATGGCACCTGACAACAACAACAACAATTTTTATGGTAGCAGATTGCTAGATCTCTCTTCTGAGGAACTTTACTTTTTAAAAACTTTTTATTGTGAATTGAGTGAAAGTTAAAAGAGGTTTTCATCAGTTTTACATCATATACTTCCCTTCATTTCAATGATTGCAATCCCCTTAATGTAACATCACTTATTCCACTTCTTTGTGATTCTTGTTTCCATTCCTTCTTTTTTCCAACACTTCTGAATTTTGTTCTTAGATAAATGCTGCCCTTTTGATCTAAACTGTTTGGCCGTTCTATGGCGTACACACCTCAATAATGTTGTTGTCCCTCTATATACCTATCTACTACTGCTTGACTAAAGACTGAGTCATGAGGGTGAGTTTAGGTCAGGACCTGAAGGGTGACTGAGGATCATAGTCTTAGGGTTCTCCAGTCTCTTTATGACTTGTGAAATTTATAATTTTGAGTTTTGTTCCACATTTTCTCCTGCTGTATAAAAGTTATGTGGGTAGTGGTAGCTGGGTATCGTCTAGTTCTTTTATTCTTACTTGTGGATACTAATGTTCCAGTAGTCCACTGGACCAACTGTTTCCAAAATACCTGTAATTTTCATCATTTTTATTTCCTCTGCAAAAAGAGAGATCAATAGTTATACCTTACTTGGCTACTCATTAGCTTTTAAAGGTTCCAATTGCTACTAACCAAAGTAGGATGTAAAATATTTTCTTTTAGGATTACGTTATGCCAATTGACCATAGTGTCTCCCAAGATTATGGTCATGAGCCCCGAGATCCAATAACTCATTCCCTCACAGTATTTGGGAATGTCTAAGAATATTTCATAAATTTGTTCCCTGTATGTGATGCCTTGCATGCTATGCATTAATGCGCTGGACTGCAAGGTTGTCTGAACTGCAAGGTAGGTGGTTCAAGCTCACCAGCTGCTCCTTAGAAACCCTATACAGGGTTGCTATGAATTGGAACTGCCTCGATGGTACTTAACAACAACAACAATGACAATGCTCCACTACATTCATGGTTATAATTGTAGCAAAGGTACAAACATCATCTGTCAAACATTTATCTATTTTTGGGTATACTCCCATTCTTCCTCCCATACCCATTCAACCTGTGTATCTATCCATGTAGCTACCCATGTTATTATAGGCCATGTGGCAATATTTACCTCTATTCCCTTTAACTCTTGCACTCTTCCCCATATTTTCCCTTGCCTTCATTATTCTTTGGTTAACCTCTTTCTTGCTGTGTATTGCTTTCACCTTCACTGAAGCTAACACATGTCTACACTTTAGCCTATGAATTATTGTCCCTTCTCTATAACCCCGGTAACCATCAAAGAATGTTTCTTTTAGCATGAACACCTTTCATTGTCTTTATACAATAGTGTTTTTGTTAAGTGCTGTTGAGTCAGTTCTAACTCATAGCAACCGTGTATAGGGTTTCCAAGGAGCAATTGGTGGGTTTGAACCACTAATATAATGGTTTTTCAGTCCAGTGGTTATCCTACAGTGCCATAGCAGGTTTCTCACATATTATTTTATTTGTCCTTCTGTCATTGACTAATTTCATGCAGTATAAAGTCATCCAGTTTCCTCCATGTTATGAGGTGTTTCACAGATTCATTATTCTTCAGTGTCATGTAGCATTCCATTGTGTTTTTACACCAAAGTCTATTTATCCATGTTTACATTGAGGGACATTTAACTGTCTATTCTGGGGAACTTTAAGCCACCAAATTTTCAGTTAGCAAGCTAGAGCTTAACTGCTGTGCTATCAGGATCTGAATAATAATTGACCATCCCCAAACATGAGAAAGTAACATGGAGTGACTTTGAACTGAAATACAGTAGCTATAGTTTAGGGTTGTTGTTGTTGTTAAGTGCCGTCGAGTCGGTTCCGACCCATAGCGGCCCTGTACAGGGTTTCCAAGGGTGTAAATCCTTACGGGAGTAGAAAGCCTCATCTTTCTCCCGCGGAGCGGTTGGTATTTTCGAACCTCTGACCTCAAGGTTCGCAGCCCGATTCGTAACCACTACGCTACCAGTTTAGGGTAGGATGGAATATTCACATAATTGTTACTAATTGAATTGCACCCCTAAAACATATGTAATATATATCATAAATCTCTGTACTTGTGCATATAACTCCATGAGAGAATAGAATCTTTGTAGTTATGTTAACAGATCATCTCAGTGTAGAGTATACTGCAAGCCAATCACCTTTGAGATACAAAGAGTAGATTAGGGCTAGAAAAGGACACACAAATTAAGTCCCCTGTCTCAACTCAGTTCCCTGGACTTTGGTTGTTGTTGAATTGCTAGTAAGTGCTAGAAAGTCAGTTCCAACTCATAGCTGAACTTATATAGGCTTTTTGAGGAATGACTGGTGGGTTTGAACTGCTGACCTTGTGATTAGCAGTCCAATGCTTAGCCTACGTACTGCCTACACATTTATCTGGTAGATTATTCTCTGGGTAATTAGAACTGACCAAGAGGAAGATCTAAAACACAAAAATTCAGGGTCTCCTAATAAAATAGTCTAGACAGATTTTCCTATTGCAAAAATATGTGGAAATTTATCCTTATGTGTTTCCAATGAAACTTAAGGCTTGCAATATGAACAGAAAACAAAATGAATAAACAACTTGGAGGAAGTAGATATTATGCAGAATGAGGAAATTTAAAAATAAAATGTTGATAGTTTTCTCATAAGTTAAGAAAAAAATATATATGAAAAAATAATGGGATACCATATAAATCAAACAATCATAAAATAATTGCTCTTAAAAGTTAAAAACAACAGAAATAAAATCTTTAGGAAAAGTTTTGAAAGATAAAGAAAATTTTCAAAGGAAGCAGAGCAAAACAAAATAAAAAACAATAATAATAAAGCAACAAAAAAATCCTAAACATAGGAAAAAGAAATAAAAAAAGAAACCTATGATCTTGAACAGTTGATCATGCCGTGGTGAATATACATCACTAGTACTGTCCTCCATAGTTACCTTTCCACAACTTGGTTGAAAATTGGGCCACGAGGGTGAGTTCTATTTCAGACCTGAGTGTGGCTGAGGGCCATAGTTTTGAGTTCTTCCATGCTCTTTCTGACCAGTAAACCTGGACTTTTTTATAATTTTGAAATTTGTTCCACATTGTCTCCCACTCTATCTCGGACCTTCTAATGTGATCCCTTTCAGAGCAGTTTGTAGTGGTAGTGGGGTACCATCTAGTTCTTCTGGTTTCAGAGTCATAGAGACTGATGTTCAAGTGCTCCATTAGTTCAATTGGACTAATTTATTCCAAGTAACATTAACCTGCAGACAAGCATTAGTGGGACTGGGAAGGATGGTGGAATGGAAATAAGAAACACAGGGAGGAAGTAGGATAACTGCTGTTACATGAAGAGCATTGCACCACTGAGATTGAACAAAATGTGTGATTTGTTGGATATAAAACTGATTATCTGCTCTGTAATACCTCACTCGATTCCTAATTAAAGGTTTCCAAAAAAGAAAAGTGGAGAACCAGTTTAAGAAGTCCAATATCTAATTGTTGTTAGGTGCTGTTGTGTCAGTTCCTGTTCACAGTGACCCTGTATAGGGTTTCCAAGACTGTAAATGTTTATGGGAGCAGGAAGCCTCATTTTTCTCTCTGGCAATGACTGATTTTGAACTGTCGACTTTGTGGCTTGTAATCCAGTGCTTCTTATCTAATTTATGTTGTTGTTAAGTGTCTGAGTTGGTTCCAACTGATAGCAACTCTGTGAAGTATTCCAAAGAGTGACTGGTGGATTTGAACCATTAACTGTGTAGTTAGCATTACAGCGTTTATCCTACAGTATCCGTATCAGGACTCTTATCTAATAGGAAATAAATACAAAAAGGGACTGAATAAAAATTGGAAAGAGAAACACATTGTCTTGCCATGAATTATAGATATTCAGCAGCAGACATGTAAAAACACCAACAAACAGTCCTATTGTTTGAAACAAATACATAAAAACTAGAATTTAGGAAATCAACAATAATTTTTTTAAAAACTCCTTGAATATAAGGATGAGAATTTCTAGATTATTTGCAGGACAATAGCTACAAATCAATAACATAAAAGTATATACTTGTAGACTTTTACTAGGATTTCAGGAATAAGGAGAAGATTACAGAAGAGGTAAACAAGTGTGGCATTGTAGGATTAGCACTGGACTTTGAACCACAATATTGACAGTTCAAACCCAGTTTGAACTGCTGCAGTTTCCAGCTGCTACTTGGAAACCCTATATAGGGTCACTATGAGTGGGCACGGACTTGACAGCACTTAACAACACTAACAAGAGTTAGAAAGGTTTTTGATCTCTGAAAGCTAGAAGACAATGGGTAAATGTCTGCAAAATTTGGAATAAAACATACCCACCAAATCTATCAAACAAATATGAAGGTAA
>NW_006408709.1:2622547-2623920 GCF_000296735.1 Chrysochloris asiatica | reverse complement strand
TTGCTGTGAGTCAGTACCAACTTCATGACACCTAACAATGACAACAATAACATCCATTCCAACAAGATATATAAAAAGTTGTTCCAGCAAGGAAAATTAACCATATTGCAAAATGTAGCCCAGCTAGTACTTATAAAAATATAATCTTGAAATACTGATCTAGCTAAAGTTATTTATATTTGTATTTGAAGTATAAAGAAATGGTTGCAATAAGGAAGGTTGTCGTTGGTAGTGGTGTGCTGTGGAGTTAGTTCTGACTTAAAGTGACCCTGAATAGAATTTTGGAGGCTGGAAATCTTTATAGGAGCAGAAAGCCTCATCTTTCTTCCACAGAATGGCCAGTAGTTTCCAACTGCTGAACTTCATACTGCAACTCATAAACATTGCAGTACCAGAGCTCCATATAAGGAATGTTACAGAGTGAAAACGATGTTAAACCCACGTTTCTGATAGTGAAAATTCAACAGGTTGACATTTAAAACTGTTTAAAAGATATCAATATAGCGATGTCATTTGTTGTTGTTAATTGCCATTGAGTTGATTCTGACTTACTGGATTTCTGAAGAGCACCTGGTGGATATGAACTACCAACTTGTTAGTAGTCTAGTGCTTGTTCAGTCTAGGTACTTTTTACTTACATTTGAGAAATATCCTTTTTACTTATAATTTTATGCTTTTCTCATTGTGGAATAATAATTGATATGATTGTTTTCAAAAGCTATCTATAGACTGTTTACATAGTAGACAGGATCATATTGTATTTTTTAAAGTCCACTGCCTCACAGAGCTGTCATACCAAAGATCAACTCAGATTAAGGTTTGGGCATCCCTATAATAGTTAGTGTTCTGTGTCAACTTGAGGAAGCCAGAATTTCCATGGTTTAGCATTTAAGATGTGCTTATTCTCATGGTGATGAAACCTAATACAGGCATAGTTGACTCTATGATGAGGGGCTATGGGCAGTCATTCAATTAAAGGGATGCTTCCTTAGAAGAGTGGTGTACTTCCAATATAATGTACATGTAGGAAAGAATTTCTCTCTCTCTTTTGCTGGAAACCTGGGACTCTATGATTGTAAGTCTTTTCCTTGGTAATAAACTTCTTTCTCTCTCTCTCTCTAGATATATATGTCTATGTGTTTCACTGATTTTGCTTCTCTAGGAGACCTGCCTAAGACATGTGGTACCAAGAGAGTGGGGTTCTAGAGAAACAAAATCACAAGGATGAGGTTTCTAAATTGGATCTCAAGTCTGATTAATTTTAAAGGCACTGATATAGGGTGGAGGCATGTCTGACCTCCACTTTAAAGGAATCAGTTTTGGGCTGCTTTTGAGTTTAATTCTCTTTCCCCCATGTGAAATCAGAGGAGGTC
>NW_006408709.1:2619071-2621686 GCF_000296735.1 Chrysochloris asiatica | reverse complement strand
AAGAATTGATGCCTTTGAGTTGTGGTGTTGGAGGAGAATACTAAAAGTGCCATGGACTGCCAAAAGAACCAATAAATCTATTTTGGAAGAAGTGCTCCTTGGAGGCCAGGATGGCTAAGCTTCGTCTCTCATACTTTGGACATAATGTCCGGACAGAACAGTCGCTGGAGAAGGATGTCATGCTGGGTAAGATGGAAGGTCAGAGAAAAAGAGGAAGACCCCCAAAGAGATGGATTGGCCAGGTGGCATCATTGATGGCGTCAAGTGTGGCAGCGGTGGTGGGGTTGGCCCAGGATCGGACATTGTTTCGTTCTGATGTGCATGGGGTCGCTATGAGTCGGTTCCGACTCGATGGCACCTGACAACAACAATAACAAGTTTGGATTTTGTTAACTGTAGTGGTTGAAAGAAATGTAGGGGGTAAATTGCTTTAGCAGAGGGGAGAGCAGATGCTACTGGAGTTTCTTAAAGCAGGTGTCATGCTAATTACACAGTATGACTAACAGAGGACCAAGGCCTCCAGGAATCCATCCTATCAGAGGCTCAAGATCATATGCATATGAATGGGGTTAGACTAAGGGTGGAGAAAATTGAACTTAAATGATCTTAAAAGATTTGGATGTTTGACTGCCTTATGGATATTAGTTTTTTCTGACTTTTATTATAAAATAGACATACACGTGTCATGGAAATGAATATTGGGAATTATGATTAGAGAGAGCTTCTAAGCCTACCTTCAGTCTATACTTGATAAGGGAAGTTAGAGTTTACCCAGAAAGAAATAGCCTTTTTGCTGAAGCCTTTGTATAGTATGGGCCCTTAGATGGAATCCTGAGCCCACACAGAATCTTCAGAGTTGGTACATTTACATTTGAAAAGGTATGCAGACCAACCCAGAACTACTGAGAAAACCAGAGATTCCTGCAGAAAAAAATGTGGAGTCTTTGGCTTTTGAGTTTCAAGCAAGCTGTTTCCTTTGGAGGCATGAAGGCAAGGCAAGTCAACCCATCAGAGAAAATCCCCTCTAGGACTAAAAGTTAACAGGGACCTGCTTGTCATCTAGTATGGGTCTACTTGTGAGTGGAAGTGGGGAGAATACAGGCATTGGGCATGCTCTGTTGGCACTCATTGACCTTGATATGAGACAAGAGGAAGGACTTACTGGTTTGAAATTTAGAGAGTTGTGTGAACTCCCATGACCACTGGGGGCTAGGGCTGAGAGTGAAGGGCCAGATGGTCTAAAATGCAGGGAAGTGTGTGTGAACTCTCAAACTTGCAGCTAGCACCCATTTGACATAACTTAGATGACTAGAGCTGAGCTGTGACCAGAACCTAACCAGATGAAGATAATGATGTTTGATATTATGAGCAAGTGTAAATTGCTACAATTGAGGGGACTGGACTTTTGCTTATGATGCAGTTGCTCAAAATTCCAACCGGAATGGAAGATGCTTCAGATCATGGGACAAGCTTGCCTCTACAGGGTAGAGATAGGGATAGACTATTTATACATTAGTTATCAAAAATGGAGAGGATATAAAAGCATGAAGTGGCTGTCTTACAAGATTTCATGGTGTGCTTAGTTTCAGAATAAGGTGGATATGGTAGAACCCCCATTTACTAGTTTTCCTCTTTTCTAGATGGGTCTGGTGAAGTGGGATAGGGGATGATGCTGATAGGATTTCATTATTTCAATTGTGAGTAATTGTTGGTAGGATTAATTGTGATTGTTAAAACTACTTGCAGACGATGTGTAACTAAAGTGGGGAGTAGTTGATATTTCATTTCAGGAATAGACAGTCCTAGGACCACCAAGAAACAATAGTTTGAGTGAAACTTGGGATCCCTGCCAGGAAAAGCAGCAACAGCAGATGTGGAGGCTTGGAAACACAGAGTAGCTATAGACTCTAGACCCATGGACTGAGTAAAACAGGCTTGCAGAATGTACCATTTTGGACATTTAAATGAATATATATTGTTTTGTTTTGCATGTGTGCATCAAATATTTTTGCTTTGCTTGAGCAATTTGTGACATATAAGATATAAGTTGTTGTTAGGTGCCATCATGTCAGCACTGACCCTATGCACAGCAGTAAATAGGACTGTTATACATATTTTAGTTATAATAAGTAAATCATGACTTAAACATTTTCTTCACTTAGTGATTATACATATAGTTTATAGGTGTCATGTTGACAAAGTAGACTGTAATACTTAGGGTTCTGTGTCAACTTGACTAGGCCAGGATTCCCATTGTCTAGAAGTTAAGATGTGCTTATCCCCAGGATGATTGAAATCCAAAACAGGCGTAATTAACTCTACAATGAGTGGCTAAGAGCAGTCAATCAATTGAAAGGATGCTTCCTTGAGGGTGTGGCCTGCTCCCAATATAATGTTGTTGTTGTTAAGTACTGTTGAGTTGATTCTGACCCATAGCGACCCTGTATAGGGTTTACAAGGAGCAGCTGGTGAGCTTAAATCACCAACCTTGCAGTTCAAACAACTCTGCAGTCTGACCTAACACATTAGCCCATGTGGAAAAAGCACTCTCTCTTTCTCTTCTGTTGGGGGCATGGGACTCTACAATTGTAAGCCAATTGCTTGATAATAAATGT
>NW_006408709.1:2616464-2618796 GCF_000296735.1 Chrysochloris asiatica | reverse complement strand
CAACAACAACAACATATATATATATATATATATATTTCACTGGTTTTGATTCTCTAGGAGACCTTCCTAAGACAATCTTTACTTTAGTGACTTCAGAATGTGCTGTTTTACTGCATTCAATAGAGAAAAAGTCACCTGTTCTTATTTATAGTACAGAGAAATGACTGATGAATATATGACAATGGGCTTAGATTTTCCCACCTCTCCAGATTTGACTTCAAATCACTGTCATATGGCTCACTTCTCTAAAATATACCAATTGTTTAGCTGCAAATTTCCTAAATGATTCATTACTTCTTACTTATTTTAAGATCTAGTCCGAATTTTCCACTATTGATTTTAAAGCTCATTTGAAATCTTTTTTTTTTTTTCTTCTCACCTCATTATCAGTTTCTTTTTCCTTTCTCACTTGCTTCATTATTTCTAAACACTTCACTGAGCCTGTTGATGCTTGGTTTGTAGTAAAGATGATTTGCATTTTCAGTAAATTTCTTGCTAGAATCTTGAGTACAAGAAAAAATTGAAGACCAATTAAAAGAAAATGTTTAAAATGTTGTACAAATTACTGTTCCAGAAAAATTGAAGCAAAAATCTTGACTATTTTCCTTACTGTTTAATCTTCTTTCACCCTTTTTAGTATTTATTTCCTTATCTGCACTTGACCAGGAACCAGGGTGTGGTGCTGTAGAATAAACATTGAGAGATTGGTTTGAACCATAAGGTCAGTGGTTCAAACTCACCAGCCACTCCTTGGAAACCCTATACAAGGTCACTGTAAGTAGGAACTGAGTGGATGGTACAACAACAACAACAACAACACTCTTGAAAAGGAGCCCTGGTGGTGCAGTGGTTAAAGTGTTTGACTGTTAACTGAAAGTTCAGTTGTTCTCAGCTGATTTGCAGGAGAAAAGATGTGGCAATCTGCTCTCATAAAGATTACAGTCTAAGAAACTCTGAGGCAGTTTTGCTCTGTGTATGGCACTGTGGGTTAAGGCGTCAGACTGTAAAGCTGTTTGAACTGCAAGGTTGGCAATTCAAGCTTACCAGCTCAGCTGCTCCTTGGAAACGCTATCCAGGGTCGTTATGGGTCGGAACTGACTCGATGGCACTTAACAACAACAACAACATAGGGACGATTTGATTTAGAACTGATTCAATGACAACAGGCTTATTTTTTGTTTGTTCTTGTCTAGTATTGCAAATCATTGAATTTTATCAATCATCATATTATTCTATTTTTTTTAAAAATTGTTGTTAAGTGCTGTTGAATCAGTTCAGATTCATATCTGCATTGGATAGGGTTTCCAATGAGTGGCTACTGGGTTTGAACCACCAAACATGCAGTTAACAGCCCAGTGCTTATCCTACAGCACCACTCCAAGACCAGTTTTCTTTTATTTAATTAGGAGATGACTTATTGTTTCTGTTACTTTACATGAAATAAAAAACAAAACAAAACACTCTAAAAGAGTAGAGAGTTTAGGAGACTAATATTAAGAGTCTTTTGAACGAAAGACCAACCTTGTGACATGATGTTAATATACTTAAAGAGTTTCTAATTAATTGTATGATTCCAATCCTGCTGTCACATTGCTCATCATATAATCCAGTTTCTCAGATTAGCACTCAGCATATGGATGGAATAAGTATGGTGAAAGGATACAACGCTGGTGCACACTTTCCTGATTTTAAAGCATTCAGTATCAGCCTAGTTTTGTTCTTAATAACTGCGTATGTCGTTTCCTCATAAGCACAGTTAATGTTCTGGAATACCCATTCTTCATGATGTTAGCCAGTTTGTCATGGTCCATACAGTCAAAAACCTTTGCATAGTCAATAAAGCATAAGTAAACATCTTTCTGGTAGTCTCTGCTTTCAGCCAAGATACAGTTTAGGTCAGAAATGATATCCCTAGTTCCATGTCCTCGTCTCAATCCTGTTTGTATTTCTGAAAGTTCCTTGTGGATGTGCTGTTGCAACCATTTTATAATTGCCTTCAGCAAAATTTTCCTTGTATATGATTTTAATGATATTGTTCAGTGATTTACATATTCCATTGGGTCACCTTTCCTGGGAATGGACAAAAATATTAATATCTTCCAATCAGTTTTCTACGTAGCTGTCTTCCAAATCTCCTGTCCTAGATGAGTGAGTGCCTCCAGTGCTACATCCGTTTGTGGAAAGATTTCAATTTGTATTCCTCAATTCCTGGAGTATTGTTTGTTGTTTCAGTGACACTTTAATTTCTTCTTTCACTACTGTAGGTTCTTGATCATATGCTACCACTTGAAATGAATGAACTTCAACCCTCTCTTTTTGGTACAATGACTCT
>NW_006408709.1:2612384-2614694 GCF_000296735.1 Chrysochloris asiatica | reverse complement strand
CATAGAAGTGATTGTAAGGATGGCACATGATCAGGCAGGGATTCATTCTGTTGTACATAGGGTCATTAAGATTTGAAACTGGCTCCACAGCATACTCTCTCCACAGCAACAATAACAAAAGTCTAGGATATTGCACTTTATGTGTTCCATTTCATTTTTGACAACTTCCAATTTTCCTAGATTCACACTTTTATAGTCCTTGTTCTGATTATTAATGGATACTTGTAGCTGTTTCTTTGCATTTTGAGTTGTGCCCTATCAGTAAATGAAAACCCCAAATCTTTATTCCATTAATGTCATTATAGTCAATTCTATTTTGAGGTGACAGCTGTTCCCAAGTTAATTTTTGAAAGCCTTCCAACCTGATGGTTGCCTACCAGCACTATATCTGACAATATTCTGCTGTTATTTATAATGCTTTCATTTTCTGGCACTATATCTGACAATGTTCCACTGCTATTCATAATGTTTTCATTGAGTAAACATTCAGGCGAAGTCTTCCTCTCCTACTTCTTAGTCTGTCTTAGTCTGGAAGTTCTGTTGAATCCTGTCCACCTGGGTGAGCCTAATGGTGTTTAAAACATAGATGGCATAGCTTCCAGCATCACAGCCACATGCAAGCAACCATAGTAAGACAAACTGACAGATAAGTGGTAGTGCAGGTTATTGGGTGGGTTCAAACCACTAAGCTTTGGGTTAGCAAGCAATCTCAAACTTCTTGTATTATCTGGGCTCCTTGGGACCTTCATTTGTTGTTGTTGTTTTTTCTTTAATCTTTTTCACTTAGTACAGTTTAACCAAAAGATCAGTGGTTCAAGACTTCCAATTTTGGTGGTAGCAGAACAGTTGGGTAGGGCAGGCTTCATGGGGGAGGGGCTAAAAACCCAGAGAAGTTGCTTAATGGAACAGTACCAGAGCTCTGGATCTAGCATCAATTTTCCATACCTGCCAGTAGAAAAATCACAGTATAAATTAAAATGTTTTGACTTAGGAATCAGTTGAGACATGGAATTCCTTTGCAGCCACCCCACCCAGGTGGAGTTCAGAGGGCAGGGCTACAGCCAGACAGGCACAGTGAACTGGATCTAAAATGGTGCAGTGATATTTGCAAAAGCAGGTGTGGAGGGGTTTTACACATTTTTTCCTCCTTTTCCCTGTTGTGCCTTTTTAGCCCTGCTTGGTTGCCTTCAGGCAGGTGGGTGTGCACCCCAAAAAAGTCCAGTGTTGAGCCCACAGTTTTCCCATGGCACAGAGAGGAAGAGCCCCATCAGTGCCAAGGACAAATTCTTTGGCTGCTGCTTATGACTTCTGCCTCTGGGTCTTAGCCCTAAAGTTAACTTATGATGGACCTTTTACTCCACCCTAACCAGCAAGAAAAAGCAGATTTGGGCTGACAGACAAATCATATGAGCAATCTGTAAAAACCCAACATAAAAGGATACTACTATTTCGAGAATTACACTCTGCACACACAGATACCTAACTGACCATTCAGAAACAAAAATAGTAGACAATCTTTCTCCCATTAACTTCTCAATATCTATCTGTCCACCTCTACGGCGGTGACTAGAGGAGGGGCCTGAGCGAGCAGATACCCCCACCCACTGCTGGAGGCTTCCATGGTGTACACACGCTGCCTGTGTAACAAAGCACCTGGGCATTCAGCCAAAATTTTATTTTTGTTTCAAAGTTGTGGTTTTTGTCTCTGCTTTAATATTGCTTCTTCTTTTAGTCCTTTTGATCACACATTTTTTCTGGAGGTGGGAGCATTTTCTCCCTATGTTACCCAAGAAGAGACAGCAATTGTAGCCATATAGACAAGCTACAAGCATACCCCATAATATTCCACCATTGAGACAAGAGCCAATAACAGCTGCTAAGCATTACATGTGAAAGGGAAGCCTATCTCCTGATCATAGCCACCATAAGACACCCAGTAAACTTAATAATGCAGCCACAAACATCCATTTAAGCATTAAAAGCCCACATAGCTATTGGAAATGACCAAGAAAACTCAACAAAAGATTTCAAAACATGTTCAAAAACAGAAAATAGTAACTGACACAAATAATCTGGAGACAGACAAAGATTTTATAGAACAAAAAGAGCAGGTTTTGGATTTGCCTGAGAAGGAATTCAGAAGAATGATGTGGAAACAAATTCAAATGCTCCGAAAAGGGGTGGAAGGAAACAAGGAAGAAGTCAGGAAAGTACTACAAGAGCAATCAAACAAGATTGATACAGCATTGGAAACTATTCAAAACCTGTAAAAAGAGGTCCAGATGATTAATAATAAAATATCAGAAATGG
>NW_006408709.1:2609973-2611182 GCF_000296735.1 Chrysochloris asiatica | reverse complement strand
ACAAAGTCAAAAACAGACTAAAAGTTAAAGGATTGGAAAAAATATACCAAGCTAACTGCAACAAAAAACAATCAGGAGTGGCAATACTAATCTCTGATAAAGTAAACTTTAAAGCAAAAACCAGTATAAAAGATAAAGAAGGACACTATCTCATGATCAAAGGGCCAGTTGAGCAAGAAAACATAACCATAATAATTATATATGCTCCATATGAAAGAGAACCAAGATATATGAAGCAAACTTTACTAGAACTAAAGAAAGAAATAGATAAATTGATAATTATACTGGGAGATTTTAATATGTCACTTTCAAAAAGGGATAGAACAACCAGAAAGAAACTCGACAAAATTACAGAGGAATTAAACAGCACAATCAATCACCTTGACCTTATAAATGTGTACAGAGCATTCAAACCAATAACAACACTATATACATTCTTCTCCAGTGCACACGGAACATTCTCCAGCATTGACCATGTGTGAGGTCACAAAGCAAGCCTCCAAAAATTTAAAAACATCAAAATACTACAAATCATCTTCTCAGACCACAATGCTGTAAACTAGAAATCAACAATAAGACACCCAGAAAATAAAGTCGAATACATGGAAACTGAATAACACCATGCTGGAAAGCAAATGGGTAAAAGAAGAAAGTAAACATGAATTCATAAAGTTCCTAGGAAGAAACTAGAATGAAAACACAACATACCCAAACCTTTGGGACATGGCGAAAGCGGTGCTGTGAGGACAATTTATTGCAATAAATGCACACATTCAAAAGGAAGAAAGAACCAAAATTAACACATTAACACAACATCTTCAACAATTAGAACAGACCAACAGAGGGAACCTACAGTCACCAAAATAAAAGAAATAATAAAGATCAGAGCAGAAATAAATGAGATAGAAAACAGAAAAACTGTAGAAAGAATCAACAGGACAAGAAGCTGGTTCCTTGAAAGGTCTAATAAAATTGACAAACCATTGGCAAAACTAACAAAAGAAAAGAGGGAGAAGACACAAATAAACCACATTAGAAACCACATAGTCAATGTCACAACAGAACTAAAAGAAATCAAAAGGATTATAACAGAATACTATGAAGAGTTGTACTCCAACAAATTCAAAAATTTAGAAGAGATGGATACATTTTTAGAAAAGCACAACCTACATAAACTCACACAGAGTGAAGTAGAAAACTTGAACAAAC
>NW_006408709.1:2600847-2609454 GCF_000296735.1 Chrysochloris asiatica | reverse complement strand
CCTGGCACTGGTACAATGAAAGATACATTGATCAATGGAACAAAATTGAGAATCCAGAAATTATCCCATCCACAAACTGATTTTCGACAAAGCACATAGGTATATTGCATGGGGAGGAGATAGGCTCTTTAACAGATGGTGCTGGCAGAACTGTAAAGCTATATGCAAAAGTTTGAAACAAGACCTTTACCTCACACCCTATACAAAAATGAACTCAGCATGGATTCACCTAAATGTGAATCCCAAAATTATGAAGGTCATCAATGAAAAAATAGGGACATATGTGAGGGCATACACAGACTACCAGACCTTTTGAAAACTACACAAATTATTGGGACATACTGAAAATTAAAAAGTTATGTGCATCAAAAGGCTTCACCAAAAGAGTAAAAAGGGAATCCACAGAATGGGAAAAACTCTTTTGCACTGACACATCAGACCAAGGACTCATTTCTAAAATATATAGGAAGCTGCAGCACCTCTACAAGAAAAAGACAAATAACCCAGTTAAAAAATGCGCACAGGACATGAACAGACACTTCACCAAGGAGAAGATCTGGGCAGCCAACAAACATATGAAGAAATGTTCATGATCACAAGCCATCAGAGAGATGCAAATCAAAACTAAAATGTGATATCTCACACCAGCAATAACAGCAAAGATCAAAAAAGTAGAGGACAATAAATGCTGGCGAGGATAAGGAGAGACTGGGAATCTCTTATATTGCTGGTGTGATTGTAAAATGGTCCAACCACTTTGGAAAGCAATATGGCGCTTTCTCAGAAGGAAATAGAAATACCTTATGATCCAGAAACTCCTCTACTTGGTATTTACCCACAAAAAAATATGAGCCATAACACTAGTAGATATATGCACATCAATGTTCATAGCAGCACTATTTACAATAACAACAATGGAGACACCCTAAGTGCCCATCAATTGAAGAATAGATAAACAAACTGTGGTACATACACACAATGGAATACTATGCTACCTTGAAGAATAAAAAGGAAGCTATAAGCCACCGCATAACATGGATGAACCTATAGGGCATTATGCTGAGTGAAATTAGTCAGTCATAAAATGAGAAATACTGCATAAGACTATTATTGTAAAAGACTAAGAAAAAGAACTCACGCTAAATGGGAAAAAAATTATATCTATAATTGCTAATCACTGGGATGTATGGGATGAGAGGAGGGAAGGTAGGGAGGGGAAGATAGAGCACAGGATAGGGAATAGACACAGGATAGCTTGGGTGCTTAGGGGTGGGTAGCAATACACAAGAAGGGGGAGGGGAGTGGAAGAACAAGGCAGATGGGAGAATAGTTAGGTTGATTTGCATGGGCTAAGTGGGACAGAGGTAAATGATGATGTATGCACAACTTTGGAAAAATAAGGCTCTGGGATACAGGGATTGAGGCATCATTTGAATGGGTAAAAGAGAGGAATAATGTTAAGATGCTTGGCTGTCTTTTGAATCTTGGTTTCCCTTGCCTACCCTTGTAAAATAGACAGTTGAGGGTGGGAGAAAGGAATAGCTGGAAACATCACACTAGAAAGCCTGTAAGTCTATCTTCAGCCTATAACTGATTGGAATACTTCAAATGGCGCTAGAAGTTGCCGTGTGAAAGAGGCTTCCTGTGGAGCTTTTGCATTGCATAAGACCATAGGTGGAATCCAGAACCCCATCCAGAATTGTCTGAGGTGGGAAATTTCCACTGGAACGGATGAGTAGACCAGCCTCGAGTGGGTAGAAGAACAGAAGCTATTTCGTGAAAGAAAGACCAGCATGAAAAATCTGAAAAAATAACGGCAGTCTGATTGATTCCAAGTAAGGTGATTACCTGGGAGCCATCAAGGCGAGTGGTCAGGTCCCTTCAGAGCAAACTCTCTTCCAAGACTAAGACTCAAGGGGTGTACACGAGCAGGCATGTGGTCTGGCTGGTGGACCACATTGGTAACCGATAAGGGGAAGAGGGGAAAAAAACAGCAATGAAGTTGGGAGCTAAGTCTGACCACATCCAATATACTCTTGTGAACTTGGGTGGAGACCAGGATGGCCAGCAGTATGGCAAGACCCGGGGACTCCTGGGGCCAGAGGCAGTGACATGGCCACAGAGGACTAGAGTGGAGAGTGAAGTGTCCAGTTGATATGAAGTGAGGGGAGATGCACAAGAACACCCATACTTGCAGATAGTACCCACTTTACCTGGCTTTGATGGGTGAATGATCAGAACTCGACTTCAACAATAAAGAAAAAGGAAAAAAAGAGTAACCTGCCAAAATTTGATGAACTTTGACTATACTTAACAGATGTAGTAGCTCAAAAATGGGAACAAATCTTTATAGCAAAGATTACTCCCACATCCTCAGTACACAGGGTTGAGAGGGATGGGCAACTTAGACATTGGCTACCCAAAATGCAGGTGTTGGGGGTGGCTATAAAGGCAAGAAGTGACTGACTGGCTTACAAGTTTTCAAGAGGGAGCCTAGTTCCAGATTAGGCAGCGGTAGGTAGTCTCCACTGAATGATTTCCAATCTGTTGGGACCAGGCTGGCTAAAGGAAATTGGGATAGGACTCTTGTGGTACAACAGTGAATAATTGCCATCAGGACTAACTGTGAGGGTTGGAAATGTGGAGGTAGATGTTTTTTGACAAAAGGAGGGTAGTGATTGATTTTGTAGCCTAGGAGCGGAGGTCCCTGGGACTATCAAGTGAGAAGAGTGGAGAGTGGGCCCTACCCAGAGAGGCAGTGATGTCAGGGATGGAGACAGAGATGATGATGTGGACAGATGGAACGGCTGGGTACACTGGACCCAGGGATGGAGATGAACTGTTTATACCCTTGGTTATTTGACGATACATGGAGGGGATTGTAATCATTGCAATGAAACAAAATACGATGAATGAATGCAAAACTGATGTTCTCCCATGTAAACCCACATAATTTGCAAGAAACACTTAAAAAGAAAAGCTGTCTTTTGAATCTTTGTTTCCCTGGCATACTACTATAAAATAGACCCTGGAGGGGGAGAGAAAGGAATAGTCAGAAATACTACCATAGAAAGCATGTAAGTCCATCTTCTGCCTATAACTGATTGGAATACCTAAAATCGGGCTACAATGTGCCCAGTGAAGGAGGCTTCCACTAGAGCCTCTGCATTACACAAGAGCATAGGTGGAATCCTGAACCGCATCCAGAATCTTCTGAGGGGAAATTTCCACTTGAAATGACACGCAGACCAGCCTGGAATGGCCAGAAGAAGAGAAGATACTTCCCGAAAGAAAGACTGACAGGAAAAATACAAAACAATATAGGCAGACTGAGTGATTGCTGTAAGAATAAACAAGTGGCTCCCCCAGGAGACATCAAGGCAAGTGGTCGGGTCCCCCTCAGGGCAAACCATTTCTAAGACTAAGACTCAATGGGAATACATGCTCTGATTGGAGACCATGTTCGTCACCGGTAAAGGGGAGTGAGGGAAAAGCAGCAATGAAGCTGCGAGCTGAACCCTACAACACTCAATAGACTCCTGTGAATCTGGATGGAGACCTGGTTGACCAGCAGTGTGGCAAGTCCAGGGGACTCTTGGACCCAGAGTCAGCGATATAGCCAAAGAGGGCTAGAGTGGAGAATGAAGCATCCAGCTGATAAGAAGAGAGGGCACATGCATAAGTACACCCACACTTACAGATAATACCCACTTGTACTGGCTTCAATGACTGAATAATCAGAACTCAACCAGACGAAGAAAGAAGAGGGAAAAAAGAATAATCTCATACAATTTAATGAACTTGACCTACACCTATGGAAGCAGTAGCTCAAAAGAGGGAACAAATCTTCACAGTGAGGATCATTCCCACCCCCTCCGCACACGGAGAGGACAGGGATGGCCAACTTGAACATTGGCTACCGAGAAAGGGGCAGGGGGGAGGGCAGGCAAGACGTGACTGGTTTACAAGCTTTCAATAGGGAACCTAGTGGGTATGGTGCAAGGTAGAATCTCCACTGAGTAGTATCCATTCTGTCTAGTCAGGACAGATGAAAGGAGATGCGGATAGGTCTCTTGCGATACAATAGTGAATAATTGTTATCAGGACTGATTGTAAGGGCTGGAAATGTAAAGGTAGACATTTTGTGGCAAAGGGAGGGGAATTATTAACTTTGCAGTCTAGGAGGGGAGGTCCTTGGGACCATCAAGGGAGAAGAGCGGAGAACGGAACCCTACCCAGAGAAGCAGTGATGCCAGGAATGCAGGCAGAGACGATGACGTGGGGAGATGGAGCGGCTGGGGACTTTGGACCCATAGAGGAAGAGGGGCTGTGTGTAGACTACTGGGAGGCAGGCTTGCGGGGTATACCCTTTGGTTGGTGGATGATGCATGGAGGGGATTGCAACCATGGCAAGGGTACGATATATGACAGGATCAATGTGAAGCTAATGTTCTCCCATGTAAACTATCACATAATTCACAACAAAGCATTACAAAAAAAAAAAATCATTCTTAGCTTGCAGATTAATCAAGAGCAGGAGGCAGATCAGATTTTCCCCACAGGCTATTGCTTGGCAACCTCTTTATGTAAGTATGATTTTTGTTGAAAAATATAGAGGAATCTGAAATGGATTATTTTCTTAAGTTGCCAGTATAACTATATAACAAATTGTTGTACCTTGAATTTACTTAATATGGCTCTTCTATTCAACATATGCTTAATTCCCACAACGTGATTGGGTTGGACCATGCAAATTAGGTATATAGGACTCTAAGACTGGATTGGTTAATGTCACCATCCAGCTACGTTTTAAAGGAGCCATCTAAAAAGAAGGAATGATGATCCCAGGACCATCAATGAAGAGGAGCATGAATGGAGCATGAGATACCTACCTAGAAAATGGGCAACAGTAGAGATAATGGCAGATGTGATGGCAAAAATGGTGGCATAGAGAGACAGAGCAGCTGAGGACTCTAGGTCTATGGGTTAAGTAAAGCTGAATGCCTATAGACAGATTGATTTACAGAATGTGCCCTTTGGGCATTCATAGATTGCCTAAACTAGCTTTGTAACATTTCCCTGAGCAGGGCAGAGACCAAGGGCAACATGGTTTAGAAGCCAAAGAGTGAGGAAACGTCTGCATCCTGAGTGGATTTTTTGATCCTAAATAGTAACCTGTTCACTTCCCTAATAAACTCCACAATAGTAAGTATTGTTATAAGTTCTGTGTGGCCATTGCAATGGATTGTCAAACCCAGATGTGAAGCAGAGGGTGCTGTGGGAGGAATAGGAGGTGTCAGAAAAAACTAAAGTTGTAGGGTAGAGGCATGTCTGAATTCCACTTCATAGGAATCAGTCTTGGGCTTTGACTCTCTTTCCCTCGTGTGAAGTCAGAGGAAGTCATGCATGGCCTCCACATAGTTTTTGAGCAAATATGATATTTCTATCAAAAATTACTTCATCTTGTTTCACTCTCTGCAGTAAGGTTGGCATGGTAAATTTAAATCCGGTTTGCTCAGTACTATGGTTTTATTGCTGTGACAATGATGCTTATCAAAACTCTTTTCTTATTCTTCAAAATCCTGTTGGGTTCTTTTAATTATATCATTTTTTTTCAAGCTTAGTCAAAATCCTTAATTATCTTTTGCTCCACCCTGTCGTTGCAACCTCTCCTTTCTCCAGAAACAAGTCTTATCAGTTTTTCCTTTTCATCAAGTTTTAAATGTTTTCTTTTCTATCTCCACTCACAGTCTAGTTCAGGGTCACATCAATGGTTTTATTCTGTGAAATAAACATTTTATATACTCTATTTCACTTCTGTCAATCACCTGTCACTATAATCCTCTGAACTGTGAAGATGATACAAATAAAGACTCTCATTAAGAAAACTGCCACATGGTCTTTTCCTTTACAAGGACAGGCATAGGGCAATTGTCAAATTACAAGACAACTAGCTTAGAAATAAATACAAAGAAAATTGTTTTCCAAGTCATAGGTCATAACAGAAATTACATGGCTAGGTTGCGTTTAACCCAGACCACTTACTCACAGAATTTGCAACTGAGCAGTTAAAAAGGAGAGAGACATCAAGATGGCATGCAAAAATTGAATGGCTTCAGGAATCAGAAGGACCCCTTCAATCATGTATCTCTGAGGTTTAGTCTTAACTGTGAATTTCTCTATGTTAAAGTCTTCCAATTGGATTTTGAATATCAGACATTGTTAGAAGGGTGCCAGGATATTACATTAGAAGTTTTTGCTGGTGAGATCTCTGGTACTTCACTAAAGTTAGTAAATATTATTTGATATGCAATAACAGGCAAGCAGCAACTCTTTCAGACCAATTATATAACACCACATTATAACTTTCTACTTTTCTATTTTCAGTCATAAATTAAAGACTCTTTGTGAAACACAGGTTGGATCCAACTAAGAAGCGATGAGATGGTTGTCAGATGGCACAGATACAGGCTAGACAGCCATGTGCTGCAGTATCTTCTCTGGCCCCAGATACCTCATTGCTGATCCATAAGGGCCAACTAAATATGCAAGGCAATTAACCACATCTTCAATGAGGACATCTTGCCTGTCCCTACACAATATTTGGCTTGCTCCTGCTTTGATGTGGTTCTGAACTCATAAAGCTGTATTGTGGACTTTGATTCCCATCTCTGGACATTCTAGGCTTTGTATTCACAGAAAACTTTTCTGTTTGGGTACTTTGACTTTACACAGTGACTTTTATTAGAATTTTGACATTCAAAAACACTATGTATTTGTTTTGACTTTAAATACTATTTTATCTGGATTGATTTCTGAGTGGTGTTGTCATGTATGGTAAACTCACATTATCGTTTGCTTTTGTTGAATCGCAGTCCAAAGATCATCCTTTAGCATTTTTTTTGTAAAGTTGTTCTGGTCATTACAAATTCCTTTAATTTTCTGTATATCAGGACATGTCCTAATTTTGCCGTCATATTTGACCAGCTTTGCTAGGTATATGATTGTTGGTTGGCAATGTTTATCTTTCAGAATTTTGCATATATCATCCTGTTGCCTTTTTACCTGCATGGTTTCTGCTAAGAAATCGGAACTTAATTTTCTTGGTTCTCCTTTATAGGTAACTTTTCATTTTTCCCAAGCTGCTTTCAGGATTCTTTCCTTTTTTTTTTTTTTAATTTTTGAAAGTTTGATTGTGGTATGTATTCATGATTTTCTTTGGAATCTATCCTGTTTTGTGTTTGTTCAGCTTCTTGTACAATTATCTTCTCATCTTTCATAATGTTAGGAAAATTCTCTTCTAACAACTCTTTGACAATTTTCTCTGTGCTTATCTCTTTCTGTTATGGAATTCTGATCACCCATAAGATGTTCCTTTCCATGTGTCCCACATAACTCTTAGGCTTTCTTCAGATTTTTAAATTCTTTTTCTGATTGTTCTTCTGCTGTTAAGTGCTATTGAGTTGGTTCTGATCCATAGTGACTCTGTATAGGGTTTCTGAGGAGCAGCTAGTAAGCTTGAACCACCAACCTTGTGGTTCAGAATGATTGCAGTCCAGTGCATTAGCCCACAGCACTACACCGGACTCTTCTGATTGCTCTGATAGCATACTAGTATTGAGATATTTATCCTCAAGCTCACTAATTCGGGCTTCTATTGCTTTGCATCTACTCTTTTGCCCTTTAATGTATTTTACATTTATGAGATCTTAGTGTTAATCCTCTGGATTTCTAATCACAGGTTTTTTATTGTTTCAAAATTTCCAGTTGTATTGTCTGTTTGTTCTTGTGGCATTTATATGAATTCTTCTAAAGTTTTCATTGTGTTCTTGCTTTCCTCAATCTTTCTATATATCTCTGAAGGGATGTAATTTTCATGGTTTTGAATTATTTTTCAGTTATTTCCATTACCTTTTCATCCTCAGAAACATTTTCTGTCTCTGCATCTTGGTCATTTGTTTGAGCCATTTCTCTCTCTCTTCTTTTGTTGTTGTTTGGACTAAAATGGTCTGTTGTCTCTGGCAAATTGTGGGGTTGTTGTATTTGTAAAAACAAACAGAGCTGTTGTTAGACATGGAGGAGAGAAATCTCTGGGCGGCTCCTGCCAATCAGGGAGCTCACAAGGTGATTGTTGAAGAGATGTGACAGCACAGTTCCTGGTTCTTGATGGAGTTCCTATTGGCATTGGTGTTACCTGTGTTCAGGGCACTCATTTCAGAAGTAGTTCATGGGAGCCATTGAATGAGCTGGTTTCAGTGTCTGTTAGGACAAAATGGAGTTCCTACTGGCCTCAGTGATATCTGTGTTCCAGATATTTAATTTGGAAGTAGTTTTCAGGGGCGCTGGATGGAATTCATTTCAGTGTCTGTTAGGACCACAGAGAAGCTGGGGGCAGCATGACTGGTTAAATGTTGGTTTGGTGGCTCTGCAGATTTTGCAGGTCTGAGTGACATGGCTCTTTTTTTTTCTTTTAAATTAACAAGTTTTTATTGTAAATTGAGTGAAAGATTACAGGGCAGATCATCAGTTTTACATTCAACAAATCATATACTTTGCTTCATTACAATGATTATAATCCCCTCCATGTACCATCAGTTAACGGTATTT
>NW_006408709.1:2597622-2599871 GCF_000296735.1 Chrysochloris asiatica | reverse complement strand
CCATCTAGACAAGATGAAAACTAGTCAGTGGGGACACTATCTTCCCTCACACACTCTTAAACTAAACTCCCTCTCGAAACCTTGTGAGCCAGTCACTTCATGCCTTTCTCACCCCCTCATTTTAGGTAGCCAATGTCTAAGTTGCCTATCCCAATCTACCCTGTTTACAGAGGGGATAGCACTGATACTTGATGTGATGACTCCTTCCCTCTCTGTTGGTATTTATAGCTACTACCTCCATGAGTATAGGTCAAGTTAATCAAATTTTAGCAATTTACCATTATTTCCTTTATCACTTTTCTTTCTTTCTTTCTTTCTTTTTTTTTTTTTGCCTTCCTTTAGTCGTTCTAATCATCAAGCGATTGGGGCTAGGTCAAATGGGTACTATCTGCAAGTTTGTGTGTTCTTGGGGCTAGGTCAAATGGGTATTATCTGCAAGTTTGTGTGTTCTTGTGCATCTCCCCTCAGCTGGATGCTTCACTCTCAGCTCTAGCCCTCCGTGGCTATGTCCTTGTCCATGGGCTCAGGTATCTCCAGGTCTCACCACACTTTAGACAAACCATCCCTTCCTCTTCTCTCTCTCATCTTCAGGTCAAGGTTAAAGAGGCATGGCTCTTAACCACACAGCGCATAACTCCCAGAGAACATGTTCTGTACTGGGGATGGATAGGGTAGGAGCTGACCACACTGCTGGTCACCAGGGGAGCATAGGGAAAAAGAAGAAATTGCACCTTTTCTGTTACCTGCACGAATCTGCTTTTCCAGGCTTATGAGCACAGGATGTTGAAAAAATTATGTCAGTGGACTTGTACTGTACAGACTTGTTACAAACCTTTAGTTTGTACAAAATGCAGTATCTGTGAAGAGATATAAACTGAGGAGCAATGATGCAAGTTACGTCTGTAATTGGGTCATGTCTTCATTATCTAGTGCTGCTATAACAGAAATACCACGAGTGGATGGATTTAACCAACAGAAATTTATTCTCTTATGGTTTGGGAGGCTAGTAGTCTGAATCCAGAGTATTGACTCTCGAAAAAGTTCTCAAGTCATTTCAGCATCTTTAGGCTCAGCATTCCTTAAATATCTCCATGTGTCTTGGCTTATATCCATCCATGGATCTAGGAGCGTCACAGTGCAGGGATCCTTGGTCCAAAAGACACACTGTACTCCTGACTCTGTTTTCTGGGTGACAGTAGGTTCCCTTTCTCTGTTAATTTCTCTCTCCTTTTATTTCTTGTTTGATAAAAGGTGTTGTATGCCACACCCATGTGATTCTTTCATGCATTGTATCAGAGTATTGATGGAATTAAAAGTTGTATATCCCACCCTTAAATCCTGTTGTGGTGTCATAGGATAAGTACGGGACTGCTAACCCCAAAATTGGTGGTTCAAGCCCATCAACTGCTCCTTGGAAACCCTACACAGGGTCACTATGAGTCAGAACCAAAGACACTAAACATCTACATCCCATCCTTAGTTGCCCTGGTTGCACTGTAGGTTAAGTACTGAACTGCTAATCATAAGTTGGCAGTTCAAATGCATCAGTTTTTCTTTGGGAGAAAGCTGAGGCATTCTGCTCCAGTAAAGATTTACATCCCCTGAAGCTCTATACAGGGTTGATATGAGTCAGACTCAACTAGATGGTGGTCTGTTGCATCTCACCTTCAATCATCTTATTGGTTTATCACATCAGATCATGTCTTGGGGAATCATCACATAACTACCAAAGCACTGAGAATCAGGGCCCTACCAAGTTGATATATAGTATGAAGGAACACAAGTTAATTCATGACAGGTCATGTTTTTAATCCACTCTACCAGTCTCTGAGAACTTCCAGAGGTTCAAGCCAGATACAGAAGAGGCTGTGGAATGAGGGATATCATTGCTGATGTCCGATGGATCTTGGTTGAAAGTAGAGAGTATCAGAAAGATGTTTACCTGTGCTTTATTGATTATGCCAAGGCTTTCAATTGTGTGTATCATGACAAGCTATGGGCAACATTGTGAAGTATAAGTATACTGGAACACTTAATCATGCTTAATAGGAATCTGTACCTGGACCAAGAGGACCAGGTTGAAACAGAACATGGGAACACTGAATGGTTTAAAATGAAAGGTGTGTAACAGGGTTGTATTCTTTCACCATACTTATTCAACATGTATGCTGAGAAAATAGTCAGAAAACCTGGGTTCTATGAAGAAAAACATGGCATCAGGATTAGAGGAAGACTCATTAACAAACTGC
>NW_006408709.1:2589325-2596557 GCF_000296735.1 Chrysochloris asiatica | reverse complement strand
GATATCTTTGTTTTCAAAAAATATAATTTTTAGTTTTTATTGGATTCTGAGCTAATAATTCTTTTACTTTAAAAAATGTTTTATTGTGAATTAGGTGATAGTTTACATCAGAGAACATTAGATTTACAATCATCCTATCATATATTGTTACATTGCCATAGTTAAAATCCCCTCCGTGAATAATCAATCAACCAAAGGGTACACCTTGAAAGCCTTTGCCCTGATCGTCAGCACACAACCTCTCTCCCTCTCTGGGTCTAGAGATCCCAGCCACTCCATCTCTCCGCGGTATCTTCTCTGCTTCCATCTTTGGCGTCACTGTTTCTCTGAGTTGGGTCTCACACTCTGCTCTTCTCCCTTTATGGTCCCAGGGACCTCTGCTCTTGGCCTGCAAAGTCAATTAGTCCCCTCCTTTTGCTACAAAATGTCTACCTTTACATTTCCAAACCTCACAGTCAGTCCTGATAACAATTATTCACTATCCTGTGTCCATTTCCTACCCTGTGCTCCACCTTACCCTCCCGCCCCTCACCCTATCTCCATCATCCCAGTAACCAGCAAACAATCCCCCACCCCTTTTAGTATAGGTTCTTTTTCTTAGTCTTTTACAGTAGTGGTTCTATACACAATTTCTCCATTTTTGAGTGACTAAAAGGAACTCTGGTAGCATAGTTGTTATGAAATCGGGTTGTGAACCTTAAGGTCAGCAGTTTGAAGCTACCAGCCTCTCTGTGGGAGAAAGATGAGGTTTTCTGCTCCCATCAAGATTTACAGCCTTGGAAACCCTGTACAGGGTCGCTATGGGTCGGAATTGATGGCACTTAACAACAACAACAACAACAAATTTCACTCAACATACTGTCCTCAAGGTTCATCCATGTTATGTGGTAGCTTACAGCTTCCTTGTTGTTCTTTTACTTTTTAGTACTTGAAAAATATTGTACCACTATATTCTGGCTGTTATGGTTTCTAATGAGAAATATATTGTCATTTTAATTGATTTTCTCTTTTAGATATGGTGTTTTACTTTAGCTATGGCTATCTCTGGGAATACCTAATTTTATTTACTCAGCTTGCTGAATCTCATTCTTTCAAGTACTTTTTCAACCTATCCTTTTCTTCTTCTCTTTCATGTCTTCAACAACACAAATGTTAGATTTTGTCTTAAAATCTCACAAGTCACTGCGACTCTGTGCTTTATTTCTGTTTGTTTACGTCTTTGTTTTTTCCTCTATTTTCAGTCTGTTGTTTACGTTGATTCAGTCATTTTTCCATATTTCGTATCACTTGTTCTCTCTCCTAGCCTCTTCAGCCTACTGTTGAGCCTTCCTACTAAGTATTTTAATTTGTTTATTGTATTTGATAGTTTGTCAATTTCCATTTTATTCTTTATATTTTCTACTTTTTGCTAAGATTGTCTATTTGATGCTGATATTTTCTATTTCTAAATTTATCTCAAGAGTGTTCATAGTTTATGTTGTTGTCAAGTGCCTTGGTGTCAGTTCTGACTCATAGTGAGCCTGCATAAGGTTTCCAAGAAACAGCTGGTGACTTTGAACCACTAATCTGTGGTTAGCAGTCCAGTGCTTATCTTACAACACCACACAATGAAAGCATATTTGTCATGACTGTTTTAAAATCTTTTTCATTTAATAATTATTACATTGCTGTTATCTTGTCTTTGACTTGTATTGATTACATTTTTTAAAAATTCAGTTTTAAAAAAGAATATGCCTAATTCTTGATCCTGGTGTGGCACTCCAGAAAAGCACTGGACTGCTAACCACAAGGTTAATGATTCAAATCCAACAGTAGCTCCTTAGAAACCCTATACAGCAGGTGTGGAGAACATCCAGCCCGTAGGCTTTATAATGGCTGCAGAATCATTTCATTTGGCCCTGCCAAAGCGACCACAGGTGGAACTTGAAATTCAATAAATCTAGGATCTTTTTCTCATAGCAACATAAGTTTATATTAAGTGAATCATAACAATAATGTAAATTTTGAGGGACAAGCAAGGAGCATTCATGATGGAATAGCCAAACACATACAAGTACATGATGGGATGTACGCTTCTTGTCAGCTCCCTGAGGCCCATTTGCAGTGACTCAGAAAACAATCAGTGCCAGGCAGGCTGGGAGTGTACATTTGTTGCAAAAATATTAACACAATGTGGCAAAACTATTGCAATCTAGTGATGATGAGATGAGGTTAGATGAGATGATTTCTCATGAACTTGATGACTGATGGTGATGTTGTTGACTTCTTTGTTGACACAATAACTTCAACACAATGTATCCATATATCCAAGATCAACAATTCTCAAAATAACTGACTTTCAGATGAAGATTAAGGAAATTACAGTACGGAGAAAGGCTTCAAGACTCGATGATACAAATGTTGGATCTGTTCCAAATTCAAGATGCAATATTAGAATATTGATCAAAGCAAAATAATCATATCACTAGCAACACACACACCGGATAGTCATCAAAACTTAATTTTATAATGGCAACTACAAAGGAAAGGAAAGTTGATACAGAGTATTGATCTTTCCAAAATAAATGGACAAATGAATGTTTTTATAGAAGTCAAAGGCAAACCTGTGTGCCTAGTTTGTGGCGATGCATTATCAGCAATGAGAAAAGGCAGCCTAGAATGTCATTACAGCTCAAAACATGCTAAACCCAATGTATTGGTAGGCCAAATTCATCTTGATAAAATCAATGTTATTCAGCTGACTTTGGAATCAAAATAAGCCACCTTCACTAGGCCTCATTGTGACAGAGACAACATTATTTAGATGAGTTATGTAGTAAGTGAGAGAATCTCAGAGAAATGGAAGTTTTATGAAAAGGAAGAGTTTGTGAAAGAGTGCATGGTAGCTGCTGTATAGTTGTTAGCACCAGACAAAGTAAAATTGTTTCAGAGTGTTAGCTTGTCTCAGAGAAGCATTTCAGATTGTATAACAGACTTAAGACAAGATATTGAAAAAAACATCGAAGGATTCTGCAAGAGATTTCCAATTTTTCTCTCTGGCTTGTGACAAGACAACAGACATAACAAATATCATAAAACTGGCTATTTTTGTTCATGAGATAACTGCAGAGTTTGACACGTGAGAGGAACGGCTGTCACTGGAAGCCATACATGGAACTACAGGAAGTGAGGACTTGCTTGAGAGACTTGTTTTGTTAATGAAAAGACTTGAGCTAACATTTGAAAAGTTAAGTGGTCTTACTACAGATGGAGCTCCAGCCATGGCTGGCTCCCAAAAAGCATTAATTACATTTGTCAAGAAAAAACTGAATCATCTCAGTTTTGATCCATGTGATTTAATTATGTCACTGCATCATAAACTAAGAAAGTCTCTGTGCATAGTAATTGCAGCTCAACAATATGATGTCAACAGTACTGTCATGCATAAATTTTGCCAAAAGCAGAGGAATTAACAGACACCAGTTTAAGGAGTTACTGAATAATCTTGACTCTGAGTACAGTGATCTTGTTTATCTCTGTGATGTGTGGTAGCTGAGTCTGGATAACATGCTCATGAGGTTTTATGAACTAGAATTAAGTCAAGCAGCTCATGGAGATGAAGGGGAAAATCTGTCAGGGAACTCAAGAATAGCAAGTGGTTGTGTGATCTAGTGTTCATGGTGGACATTACCAAGTACATCTCAGAACTGAATATCAAGTTGCAGCGCCCAAACCAGTTTCTCAGCTCACTGCTTTCAAATGTGAAATCATTTGAAGCTAATTAAGGCTGTAGACAGTGCAACTCAAAAGGAATAACATGTTACATTTCCCCATTCTGGAAGGACAAACGCCTTCTATGACATTTAACTATGCTTGTGACTGTGCAAGACTAATTGAGTTATTTAGTGAAAGATTCAAGGATGTGAAATGTAAACAAATGGAATTGAACATCTTTGCTACACCATTCAATGTGAAACCAGCTGATGTGCTGATAATCTACAACAAAAAATCATTCAGCTGCACAGTGATGATGAGCTGAAAGGTAGGTACAAAAACCCACCACTGTTTGAGTTCTATAAAAGTTACATAAGTAATAATGAATTTTTCACTTTGAGGAGACATGCATTGAAATATGTATCTGTGCTCAGAAAAACTTACTGCTGTGAGTAGTTCTTTTCAAAACTTACCATTATAAAGAGTTGACTGTTATGGAGACTGACTGATGCAAAATTGGAAAAGCAGTTGCAAGTTGTTGTTGCCAGGTGCCATAGAGTCGGAACTGACTCATAGTGACCCCATGCACAGCAGAACAAAACAATATCCGATCCTGGGCCAACCTCACTACTGCTGCCACACTTGAGTCCATCAATGCTGCCACCTGGCCAATCCATCTCGTTGGGGGTCTTCCTCTTTTTCTCTGACCCTCCACCTTACCCAGCATGACATCCTTCTCCAACGATTGTTTCCTCCGGACTACATGTCCAAAGTAGGAGAGACGAAGCTTAGCCATCCTGGCCTCCAAGGAGCACTCTGGCTGCACTTCTTCCAAAACAGATCTACTGGTTCTTTTGGCAGTCCATGACACTTTTAGTATTCTCCTCCAACACCACAACTCAAAGGCATCAGTTCTTCTACGATCTTCCTTATTCACTGTCCAGCTTTCGCATCCATATGAGGTTCTTGAAAATACCATGGCTTGGGTCAGGCGCACCTTAGTCTTCAAGCTGACATCTCTGCTCTTCAACACTTTAAAAAGTTCCTGTGCAGCAGATTTGCGTAATGCAATACGTCGTCTGATCTCTTGACTACTGCTTCCGCGAGTGTTGATAGTTGATATCCAAGAAGAATGAAGTCCTTGACAACTTCAATCTTTTCTCCATTAATAAGAATGTTGTTTATTGGTCCAGTGGAGAGGATTTTTGTTTTCTTGACATTGAGATGCAATCCATACGGAAGGCTGTGTTCTTTGATCTTCATCATTAAATATTTCAAGTCCTCTTCACTTCCAGCAAGCAAGGTTGTATCATCTGCATATCACAGGTTGTTAATGAGTCTTTCTCCAATCCTGACGCCACATTTTTCTTCATAGAACCCAGCTTCTCGTATTATTTGATCAGCATACAGGTTGAATGAGTATGGTGAAAGAACACAACCTTGTTGCACACCTTTCCCAATTTTAAAACATTCAGTGTTCCCATACTCTGTTCAAACAACTGCCTCTTGGTCCAGGTACAGATTTCTCATAAGTACAATTAAGTGTTCTGGAATACTCATACTTCTCAATGTTGTCCATAGCTTGTCATGATCCACACAATTGAAAGCCTTTGCGTAGTCAATAAAGCACAGGTAAACATCTTTCTGATATTCTCTGCTTTCAGCCAAGATCCATTGGACATCAGCAATGATATCTCTCATTCCACGGCCTCTTCTGTAAGTAGCTACATCAATAATACATACTGGCATGACATGCCTCACAAAAGAGAAGCAGTTCACATTAGGGGTGAGTTAATTCAATGTTTGACCAAATATGGCAGGCTAATTTTTAAGTAGAAAATTTTGTGTGGTCCATGAATGATGATAAGGTAGGAGGGTCAGAGAAAAAGCGGAAGACGCCCAGAGAGATGGATTGGCAAAGTGGCAACATCAATGGGTTTAAGCGTGGCAGCAACTGTGAGGTTGGCCAAGGATCGGGCAGTGTTTCCTTCTGCTGTGCAAAGGGTCACTATGATTTGGTACTGACTAGATGGCACCTAACAACAATAATGAATGATGATATGAATTTGGGCCTTTGGCAGAAAAAGCGTTCCCCAGGAGTGGCAGTATTAATCTCCGATAAAATAAACTTTAAGGCAAAAACCAGTATGATAGATAAAGATGGACAGTATCTCATAATTAAAGGAACAATTGAAAAAGATGACATAACCATAATAAATATCTATGCTGCCAATGAAAGAACTCCAAAATATATAAAGCAAACTCTAATAGATTTGAAGAAAGAAATAGATGAATCTACAGTAATAGAGGGCAAATTTAATAAACCAGTTTCAAAAAGGGACAGAACAACCAGAAAGAAACTTGTCAAAGACATAGAGGAACTAAACAACACAATCAGCCAACTGGACCTAAGAGATATGTACAGAGCATTCAACCCAACAACAGCACAATACACATTCTTTTCCAGTGCACGTGGAACATTCTCTGGAATAGACCGTATTTGTTGTGGTTGCTTTTGTTAGTTGCCATTGAGTCTGTACCGACCCATAGCGACCTTATGTACAGTAGAACGAAACACTGCCTGATCCTGGGCCTACCTCAGTACTGTTGCCACGCTTGAGTACATCGATGCTGCCACTTGGCCAATCCATCTCATTGGAGGGCTTACTCTTTTTCTCTGGTCCTGCACAATACCAAACATGATATTCTTCTCCAGTGACTGGTTCCTCCTGACAATATGTCCAAAGTATGAGAGACGAAGTTTAGCCATCCTGGCCTCTAAGGAACACTCTGGCTGCACTTCTTCCAAAACGGAGCTATTGGTTCTTTTGGCAGCTTATGGCACTTTCAATGTTCTCCTCCAACACCATAACTCAAAGACATGAATTCGTCTATGGTCTTCCTTATTCACTGTCCAGCTTTCACATGCATATAAGGTTATTGAAAACACCATGGCTTGGGTCAGGAGCACCTTAGTCCTTAAGCTGACATCTTTGCTCTTCAACACTTTAAAGAGATCTTGTACAGCAGATTTGCCTAACGCAATACGTTGTTTGATTTCTTTCTTTTTTTTTTTTAAAGGTAATTCAGTTTTAATTTATTTTCATCACTTTTTTTCATGATTCAGATGCATTAAAATGCAATGAAAATTAACTTTCCATGATATGTCAGGGACTGGCACTAAAAAAATTTTCAAACTGCAAATGAGTTATACAAATGAAAATATCAAATGGAGATCCAGTTATCAAAACAAAAGCACTCAACATATTAAAAGTTCACAATTATTTGTATAGAGCACATTAAAAATTCAACTTGCTAACAAACTGTTGTGATTTTAAAGAACTATTTGCAGAGGACTAAGGAAAATAGATTTATTAACTTATAAACAGATTAAAGAGCTTGAAACAAGTATTAAAAAGAAATCTGTGCCTTTATTAGAATGGTGTTAGGCTTTAAATACACCGATTTTGACAAGTCAAATTATTGGGTTTGTTTTTTTAAATAAGAAATGACACTACAGAACTGCAATATTGGTCCGA
>NW_006408709.1:2543947-2584052 GCF_000296735.1 Chrysochloris asiatica | reverse complement strand
GTCTTCTGCTTATAACTGACTGGATTGCCTAAAATGGCTACTACAACTTGAAGGAGGTTTCCTGTGGATCCTCTGCATTACATAAGACCATAGGTGGAATCTTGAATCCCATCCAGAATCTTCTGGGGAATTTACACTCGAAAGGGCAAGCAGACCAGCCTGGAGCGGCTAGAAGAATAGAAGATACTTCTTGAAAGAAAGACCGACAGAAAAAATTCAAAACAATAATGGCAGTCTGACTGTCTACTACAAGAACAATGAAGTTGCTTGTCCAGGAGTCATCAAGGCAAGTGGTTGGGTCCCCTCAGGGCAAACCTCCTTCTAAGACTAAGTCTCAAGGTGAATACATGAGCATACTTGCACTCTGACAGGTATCCATGTTGGTCACTGATAGAGGAAGTGAGGGAAAAACAGCAATGGAGCTGTGAGAGAAGTCCAACCTTGTTCAGCAGACTCCTGCAACCTGGGTAGAGACCTGGTTGGCCAGCAGTTTGGCAAGGCCTGGGAACTCCTGGGCCCTGAGTCAGTAGCATAGCCACAGAGGACTAGAGTGGAGAATGAAGCATCCAGCTGATAAGAAGAGAGGGCATATGTACAAGAACACCCACACTTGCAGATAATACCCACTTGACCTATCTTCAATGACTAGATGATCAGAGCTCAACTAGAAGAAGAAAGAAGAGGAAAGAAAGAGTAATCTGGTACAATTTGATGTACTTGACCTACACCTATGGATCTTCCCAAAAGAGGGAACGAATCTTTACAGTGAGGATCATTCCCACCCCCTCCATACATAGAGTAGATGGGATAGGCAACCTGGACATTGGCTACCCTAAATGTGGGGCTGCAAAGACAAGAAGTGACTGGCTTACAAACTTTTAAGAGGGAGCCTAGATCCAGAGGGCGTGGAGGAAGGTAGAATCTCCACTGAGTAGTATCCAGTCTGTCTGGGTGGGACTGATGAAAGGAGATGTGGATAGCACTCATGTGGTACAATAGTGACTAATTACTATCAGAACTGACTGCGAGTGTTGCAAATGTAAAAGTACATGTGTTGTAGCAACTGGAGGGGAGTGTTTGACTTTGCAGGCCAGGAGCAGAGTTTCCTGGGACCATCAAGGGAGAAGAGTGGAGAGCAGGAGCCTACCCAGAGAAACAGTGATGCCAGAGATGGAGGCAGAGAGGATGCCATGGAGAGATGGGGTGTCTGGGAACTCTAGACCCAGAGACAGAGAGGGCCTGTGTGCTGACAACCAGGGGGTAGTCTTGTGTTGTGTATCCTTTGATTGATTGATGATGCATGGAGGGGATTGTAACCATGGCAATGTAATGACTATGACAGGATGAATGTAAAGCTAATATTCTCCCATGTAAACTATCACATAATTCACAATAAAATAAGAAAAGAAAATGTGTTCCCCAGCCCTGCTATACAGGATGTCTGAGTTGGAATGGATTTGATGACATTTAACAACAAAAATTCTTGATAGGGAACATGGTGTAGCCCTGTAGGATAAGCAGTGAATTGATAAATACTAGGTTGGAGTTCAAACCTATCAGCTGCTCTCAGAAACCCTATAAAGGGACATTATAAGTTGGAATGACAGGATGGCACACAATAACAACAGTTCATGATATGATGAATGATTTCTAGTTGAATTGTGAACTTATCATTGTTTTATGAAACTCTGATTCTTATTTTTTAAAAGAAAACATCTTATTTTATTTTGTTGTTGCTGAAAATATACACAGAAAATCATTTGCCATTTCAAAAATTTCTGCATGTACAGTTCTATAACATTGATTACATTCCTTAAGTAGTGTAATTTACCCTTTACCAAAACTCAATGCCTAGTAAGTTTTCTTCCCAATGTTTAGGGTTGCTGTTGGAAATTTGATGACATTTTGGATTCATTGAACTGGATGAACCCCTGAAACTATTGCCCTGTGATAATCTTTACATCTCAAGCAAAAAATATCCCCTGAGTCCTCTTTAAATCAAACAGTAGTTTAGATTAATTAGTAAAGAATGTCTTCCTTGACCATTGTGCTCTTTGAAAGAACTGTCTTGTTGTTGTTGTTAGGTGCCATCAAATCGGTACCAACCATAGTGACCCTATGCACAACATAATGAAAAACTGCCTGGTTCTGGGTCAACCTCACAATCATCTACCTTTGAGCCCATTGATGCTGCCACTATGCCAAGCCATCTCACTGGGGGGTCTTCCTCTTTTTCTCTGACCCTCTGCTTTCCAAACATATTATCCTTTTCCAGTGGCTGGTCCCCTCTGAAAATATATCTGAAGTATGAGAGATAAAGTCTGGCCATCCTGGTTTCCAAGGAGCACTCTGGCTGTACTTCTTCCAACACAGATCTGTTTGTTCTTCTGTCAGCCTGTGGTACTTTCAATATTATCCTCCAACACTGTAACTCAAATGCATCAATTCTTCTATGGTTTTCCTTATTCATGATCTAACCTTCACATGCATATGAGGTTATTGAAAATACTGTGGCTTGGGTCAGGCACACCTTAGTTCTTGAACTAATATCTTTGTTCTTAAACACTTTAAAGAGGTCTTGTGCAGCATATTTGCCCAATGCAGTACATCATTTAATTTTTTGACTGCTGCTTTCATGAGTATTGATGGCTGATCTGAGCAAAATGAAGTCTTTGAAAACTTCAATCTTGTCTCCATTTATATGCATGCTGTTTATTGGTCCAGTGGTGAGGATTGTTTTTTCTTTACATTGAGTCCTCTTCGCTTTCAGCAAGCGAAGTTGTATCATCTGCATATCGCAGATTGTTAATGAGTACTTCCACCAACCCTAATGCCATGTTTTTCTTCATATAATCCAGTTTCTAAGATTATTTGTTCAGCACACAGTTTGAATAAATATGGTGAAATACTATAACCCTGGTGTGCAACTTTCCTAATTTTAAAGCACACATTGTTCCCTTGTTCTGTTAGGTGCCCTTGTTGTTAGGTGCCTTGGTCTATGTACAGGTTCCCGATGAACACAATTAAGTATTCCAAAATAATCATACTTCCCAATGTTGTCCATAGCTTGTAATGATCCACACAATTGAAAGCCTTTTCATGGTCAATAAAGCACAGATAAACATCTTTCTGGTTTCTCTTTTTTCAGTCAAGTTCTGTCTGGCATCAGCAAAGATATCCCTCATTTCAAGTCCTCTTCTGAAACCAGCTTGAACCTCTGAAAATTCTCTGTCAATGTATGGTTGCAGCTTTTTTGGATTAACATAAGTAAAATTTTATCAGCATGGGATATCAATGAATTTGTTGATGATTTCCACATTTTGTTGGGTCACCTCTCTTTGGAATGGGCACAAATACAGATCTCTTAGAGTCAGATTGTTAGGTAGTTGTCTTCCACATTTCTTGGCATAGATGAGTAAATACCTCCACTGCTTCACCAATTTGTTGAAAGGTTTCAATTTGTGTTCTATCAATTCCAGGTGCATTTTTCTTTTCTCATGCCTTCAATGCACCCTTGGACTTCTTCCTTCAGGATCATTGGCTCTAGATCATATGCTACCTCTTGATATGGTTGAACATCAACCATTTCTTTTTGGTACAGTGACTCTGTATTCCTTCTATCTTCTTTTGATGCTTTCTGCATCATTCAATAATTTCCCCAGACAATCCTTCAATACTGCAAGTGGAGGTTTGAATTTCTTCTTCAGTTCCCTCAGCTTGAGAAATGCTGGGTGTGTTCTTCCTTTTTGTTTTTGTAACTCCAGGTCTTTGCACATTTCGTTATAATATTTGACTTTGTCTTCTTGAACTGCCCTTGATATTTTCTGTTCAACTCTTGTACCTCCTCATTTTTTCCATTTGCTGGAAAGCACATGTTAGTCTCTTCTGACATCCATTTTCATCTTTTCCTCTTTCTTGACTTATCAATGAACTTTTGCTTTCTTCCTGTGTGATGTTCTTGATGCCATTCCACAACTTTCTGGTCGTCAGTCCTTAGTGTCTAATGCATCGAATCTGTTTTTCAGATGATCTCTAAGTTCAGATGGGATTTATTCAAGGTTATATTTTGGCTCTTGTGGACTTGATTTATTTTTCTTTAACTTCAGTCTGAATTTTCATATGTGTGTTCCACAGTATGCACCTGTTATTAACGCTTTCCCACTGTCTCTTTCCATAGGTGTAGTCAATTTGATTTATATGCGTTGTATCTGGTGAGGTCCATGTGTATAATCATCTTTTATGTTGTTTTAATAAGGTATTTGCAAAGAGGAATTCATTGGTCTTGCAAAATTATTTCATGTGATCTCCAGCATAATTTCTACCACCAAGGCCATATTTCCAGCTACTGTCCCTTTCTCTTTGTTTCTAACCATTGCTTTCCAATTGCCAGTAGCTATCAACACACCTTGATTTCATGTTTGATCAATTTTAGACTGAGGATGTTGATAGAATTCTTCAAATTTATCACCATTGACTTTAGTGGTTGGTGCATAAATTTGAACAATGTGATATTAATTGGTCTTCCTTGTAGGTGTATGCCTATTATCCTATCACAGATAGTGTAACTCATGGCTGATCTTGGTATGTTCTTTATGAGGATAAATGCAACATCATTCCTCTTCAATTTGTCATTCCTGGCATGGTAAACTATGTGATTGTCAGATTCAAAATTACCAATATCAGTTCATTTCAGCCTAATAATGCTTAGGATATTGATGTCAAACATTCCATTTAATTTATGACTATTTCCAATTTTCTTAGATTCATACTTAGTACATGCCATGTTCTGATTATTAGGATTTTTATAGCTGTTTATCTTAATTTCAATTTGTGCCCCATCAACAAATACAGATCCTGAGGTCTTTACTCCATACGCATCATCATGGTCAACTCTATTTTCAGGAGGCAGCTCTTCTCCAGTTGCATTTTGAGTACCTTCCAATCTGCGGGTCTCATCTTCTGTCAGTATATCTGACAATATTCTGGTGCTTTTCATTACGTTTCAATATTCCACTGTTATGCATAAGGTTTTCAATAACTAAATATTTGGAAGTAGTTTGTCTCTCCTTCTTCCTAATCTTTCTTTGTCTGGAAGCTCATCTGAAACCTGTCCACCATGAGTGACCCTGCTGGCATTTAAAATATCCATGGTAGAGCTTCCAGAATCACAGCAACAAACAAGCCACCACAATATGACAAACTGACAGATGAGTGGTGGAAAGAACTATCTATATGGCTCTTATTTTAGTGTTTGTTTTAGTTGGATTTCTCTTTAGTAGTGATAGAAGTGATAGAAGTCCAGATTCACCACATGTTCTCCACTGACAACTGAGTTGGGAGATTTTCATTATTGCTAGATGAGTATAGGTGTTCTAGCTCTCCACATGTTCCCTATTAACACTGCAATATAGGGGTGACTGGTTGATGGTGAATGTCCTGATTTTCCACTAAGTCTCTTCTGGCACCTCAGACTACTTACTCAATGTTCTCTCTACAGACACTATAGGAGGTGAGGTAACCTCATTGCCACTGGGGGATCATGAAAGTCACAATTCCTTATTTGTTCTTATCTGACACTCACTGGTCTAGGTGTGGGGATACCTTATTATGAGGGTGAGAGTCTAGGTTCCCCACCAAACTTTTGTAACATTGGTGAGAATGAGTCATAGTTCTTTCTGTGGCTCTTGGTTAGAGGAGAGTAATCATTTTTCTAAAAGTTTTCTGTTTTGCTAAGATGTCCCTTTAGTGGTCCTTTGGCTAGAGGGAACAGAATTTTATTGAACATTTTTTTTTTTTTTTCATTTGTCTGCATTTCTGGGTTACCAGTTTCCTTACTTCTAGGGCTAGAACATATGAGACAAAAAGAAAACTCACTCTGCTATTACTTAGGTCCCAATGGCCTGGTTTTTTTTCCTCTTTCTCCCTTAAGGGTCTTATTATACTTTTTAAAAAAATACATAATGCCTAGTGTGGTGTTATAGAGCAATCACAGAATGGCTAATGACAAGGTTAGTAGTTCAAACCCACCAGTTACTTTCATAAACTGTATACAGGGTCATTGTGAGTTGGAACCAACTTGATAGCAAACAACAACAGCAATGTACATAAAGACTAAATTTTGCAATTGCGCTTAGCAGGAAGAATAGGGGAAAGTATATCTACTCCATCTCCTTAGAAGGAGAAATTTCAAGACTTTAAAAAATAAAACAGTTCTTCAGGGTTTTAGGAATTATGGTTCCAATATTTAATTAAAACTGTTTCATATTGCATTTCACTCTAGAAGCAAAAATCCCTCCCCCCACTTTTTTCCATTCCCAGAGGTTTAAAAATAAATCCTCTATCCTATTTTCCATTCCTCAAACTGATATTTCTTTACTCTGACTTTAATAAATGCTTTCATCAAGTGGCAGTTGATCAGATGGTTTGTGTGCCCTGATAGGGTGACACAGAATCTCTTTTCATGCTGACAGAATATTCAAAGCCTTTACTCTTTCCACTAGTAAAGCTGCTTTGTAAATGCCAGATTCTTTTAAAATTGTGTTCCTTGAAACTGCATGTATTATTCATCTGACTGAGGTATCCCACATTGTCGGGGGTGGAGGGGATTGCAAGAAATCTCTCTGAGCTTCTTTCTTTGATGCTGTGGGAAGATTCAGAATGAGTAGACTGGAAGGATGATTGTAGTTTTCCTTTACATTCTGGTTAAACTGACAATACCTGCCTCATGTTTTATATCACCATATGACACATCACCCAAGAGGATGACCCTAAGAACTTGAGTCACTCCAGAAAAGAGAAATGACTTATGTGACCCAGGTGCCACTAAGAAGTTCATGACACTGACAAATAGTCACATGTATTTCTTTAACTCTACACATAATGCTTTCTGAATGGAGTACTGGCAAGTTATTTCATAAAGTAGCTATAACAGCAGCAGCTGAGAGGTGATTAGATATGTTCTTTCCAGTATACAATTTATAAGACTAGGTCTTCAATGAGATAGAATTACACAAAGACAAGACTACAAAGAACTTGAAAGGTCACTGCATCATCACACTTTTCAAATTTTGCCATTTTACAGGCAAGGAAACCAGAAAGCTTCACTGACTTGCTCAAACTAACTAGTGGCAAAACTAAGAATAGAGTCTAGACACCTGACTTCCATCCAATACTCTAACATACACTATATGGTCATCTACGTTATTGTTGTTGTTATGTGCCATCAAGTCAGTCCCAACTTAAAGCCAGCTTATTTAAAACAGAATGAAATCCTGCCCAATCCTGCACCATCCTCATAATTGTGTTTATGCTTGAGCTCGTAACTGTTGTCACTGTGTCAATGCATCTCATTGAGAGTCCTCTTTTTCACTGACCCTCCACTTTACTAAGCATGTTATCCTTCTCCAGGGACTGTCCCTTCTAATAATATGTCTGAAGTATAAGAGAAGAAGTCTTGGTACACTGGCTTCTAAGGAGCATTCAGGCTGTATTTCTTCAAGAGAGACTTATTTGTTCTTCTGGCAGTCCATGGTTGATTTAATATTCTTTTCCACCACCATAATAAAAATACATGGATTCTTCTACTGTCTTTCTTATTTATCATGCAATTTTCACATGCATATGAGGTAATTGAAAATACCATGACTTGGTCCAGGAATGCTTTAGTTCTCAAACTGATCTATTTGCTCTTGAACACTTTAAAGAGATTTTGTATAGCAGCTTTCTCTAATGCAATACATCTTTAAATTTCTTGATTGATGCTTCCATGAGTGTTGATTGTTGATTCAAATAAAATGAAATCTTTGACAACTTAAATCTTTTCTCTGCTTGGTGGTGGTGGTAGTCGTGTACCATGGAGGCAGTTCCAACTTACAATGATCCTAGGTTTCCAAGGTAGTTCTAACTCATTGTGATACTACATAGTGTATCTACGGGAACAGAAAGCATTAACTTTCTATTTATTGGTCCAATTGTGCAGATTGTCATTTTCTTTATATGGAAGTGCAATCCGTACTGAAGACTGTAGTCTTTGATCTTCATCAGTAAGTATTTTATGCCCTCTTTGCTTCCAGCAAACATGATTTTGCCATCTGCATATCACAGGTTGTTAATTAGTCTTCCTCCAATCCTGATGCCACATTTGTCTTCATATAATCCATCTTCTTGAGTTTTTGCTCAGCATACAGATTCAATAAATGTGGTAAAAGGACACAAACATGGCACACCTTTCCTTATTTTTAACCATTCGGTATTCCCTTGCTCTGTTTAAATCATTGTCTTTGGTCTATGAACAGGTTCCTCATGAGAACAATGAAATGTTCTGGAATAACCAGTGTTCATAATGTTATCCATAGTTTGTCATAAACCACAAAATTGAAAGGCTTTGCATAGTCATTGAAGCACAAGTAAACATCTTTCTAGTATTCTCTGCTTTCAGTCAAGATCCATGTCAGCAATGATGTTTCTTGTCCTTTTTTGAACCTGGATACAGTTTCTGGCAACTCCCTTGTCAATGTATTCCTGCATATTTTTAAAATTATCTCTAGCAAAATTTTACTTGCATGTGATATTAATGATATTGTTTGATGATTTTACATTCTGTTGAGCCACCTCTCTTTGGAATGGACCTAAACATAGATCTCTTCCAATTGGTTTTCCACATAAATGTATTCCAAATATATTGGCATAGATGCGTTAGTGCTTCCAGTGCCACATGAGTTTGTTGAAAGATTTCCATTTATATTCCATTAATTTCTGGACTCTTTTTTCTGCCAATGCCTTTAGTGCATCTGAGACTTCTTCCTTCACTATCATTGATTCTTGATCATATGATTCTTCTTGAAATGGTTGAACATAGAACATTTCTTGTTGGTACAATGACTTTTTATATTCCTTCCATCTTCTTTTGATGCTTTCTGCATTGTTCAATATTTTGCTTATGGAGTCCTTCAATATCTGTCATCAACATTGACTTCTAAAATGCTACTGACTGTTCTGAATCTGGGCAGAAAGTTATCAAACTCACAAAGGACTGCAGTCTATGTGAATTTTGCAAATTGATTCCCATGCAAATTGGAGTTTTGATGACTAAACTCTTCAAAAACACCAAGGAAATGGGCTATGATTCATCCAATGGCTAGCCCTCTTTGCTTTGTGACAAAGTCTATCTCTAAGTCTTTTTAATGGTCAGCTGAAATGTGAGCCAAACCTTGATCCCACTGAGGTCCCCACAAATCACAGATCATAGACCAAGTTTAACTTGTTTTCCAAAGTGGCTCCTACTTGGACAATAGTTTTAGGACTCATTTCTGATTCCATTTTGGAGAATGACCTCTAGCTGACCTGTATCCTCCTGAAAATTCAAAATAGATGTGGTTTCCAATTGTTTTGCTATCCTAAATTAGCTGACTCTGCTGCACTGTTGCTTAAAAAGCTATGGATTATGCATAATATGATTAACACACTAAGTAGTATAGCCTACATTCACATGACTAATTCAACATGAGTTTGTATAAGCTATATATGTTCCATATAGTATATTTGATGTGAAAAGCCATTTGAGATCGGTGTTTCTGTTATCATTTGTGATGAGAAAAAAAAAAAGTAATATTAAAAATGTCACAGGAAAGCAAGAGAGTAAATATGTTTCTAATAACAAGATTTTTATTTTTCCTAAATCTCAAATAAAGATACATAGTAAGGAAATATAATATGTGAAACTTGGACTTCCCCCAAATCCTTTCAGTTCTTTTGGTTGTCCAAAATTTAAGGAAACTAAGATCTCATAGGACTCTTGGTTTGGCGCTATAGGATCAACATTGGACTGCAGACCACAAGGCTGGCAGTTCAAACTCACCACTACTCCTTGGAAATCCTATACCAGCTTGCTATGAGTTGGAACCGCACTTAACAACAAGATCTCTTATGTAGCCCTAGTGTCACTCTGTGGGATAAGCACTGAGCTGCTAACTGCATGGTCGGCAATTTGAAGCTACCTGATAGCCTTCTGAAACACTATACAGAATCACTGTGAGTCAGAACCGACTCAAGGACACTTAGTAACAAGATCTCATATAAAACAAAATTTATCATGTCTTCAAAATCTTTACTTGTGGAAGTGACCAGAATAATTCTCTTAATTTTCACTTTAAATACTTTTGTAATATGTATATTATATCTTAGTGTTCTCAAATACCTGACAACATTTCAATTTTAATAGCATGCAAAGTAATAAATGCATTCGTTGTATAAACAAGGAAGGGAAGAATCTATCTAGTAGATAGTAGAGTCTTGGTGGCACTTGGTTAGGTGTTGGCCTATGGACTGATACGTTAGCAGTTTAAACCCATCAGCCACTCTGTGGAAGAAAGATGAAGCTGTTTACTTCTATAAAGATTTAGTTTTAGAAACATCATATAATGTCACTATTGGGGTTTTGGTCTTATCTAGTATATAATGGGACTCCTACTGTGGTGTTGTGGAGTCTTGGTGTGGCACTGTGAGTTAATGCGCCAGACTGTAAAGTCATTTGAACTATAAGCTCGGTGGTTCAAACTCACCAGTTGCTCCTTGGAAACCCTATGCAGGGTCGGTATGGATCAGAACCAACTTGACGAAAACAACAAAGTGTGGTGCTATAAGATTGGCACTGGATTTGGGAGCATACGTTTAGCGGTTCAAACCCACCAGCCTAACTTGGAAACCCTATAAATGGTTGCTATGAATCAGAACAGACTCAACAACACTTAACAACAACAACAGTAGATAATAAAGGGTCATTGAGGGATTTGTTTATAAGGATGTTGGGAGACATTTCTAGATGGATGTCTTCCATTTCTGTTTATCTTTTGAGCAAAGGCATTGATAGCTCTTGTTCCCAATTACTTTTTCAAGGATATTTGCATATACATATGTATAAGGGACTCCTGGTGTGGCACTGTAGGATCAGCATTGGACTTTAAACCACAAGATGGTAGTTCAAACCCATCAGCTGCTCCTTAAAACCCTATGCAGGGTCACTATGAGTCAGAACTGACTCTAAGGTGCTTAACAACAACAGCAACAATCAGTTTCCTTGCTGATTTTGTTGTTACTGTTTTTAAGTGCTATCAGTTCTGACTCATGGTGAGTCATAGGGTTTCTGAGAAGCTGCTGGTGAGTTTGAATTGCTGAGCTTGTAGTTCAAACTGACTTTGTTGTCCAGTGCTTATCCTATAGCACCACATCAGGATAAGAACATATAATTAATGTAATGAAGTCCTTATCTTCTACCCAGAAGTCTTGCATATTGTCTGTTACCATCTACACAACTGTATCAAAATAATTTATTTGACTGAAACCTGGGTATGATGTCAGATCATTCATAAGTTTCAATGCGTGACATTATCAAAGTTCAAACTACATTTCCCAGCATTTAACTACGTCACCTACCTTAGTGAACCAAACTGAATGGGACTATAAGGAATCCCCAAAACCACCTTGACTTAAGATAAAAGATAAAAAAAACCCACAATGGTTTAAGATAAGAAAAATTCTCAGGTAATATACCTTATAGTAAATTTTGGAAATATGTTTGAACTGAAGATGCAGTCCCCCACACTTCACATTGTTTCAAAAGAGTATATAAATGTCAGCGTGTCACTGCTGGTGGTCTTATGAGGCAAAGAAGGAGAGTCTCTTTAGCTAAATGCTGCCATGAGTACAGCAATTATATCCTTAGCTTTCCTAAACTCTGAGTGTCCTTTGAGCACCCATTGATATTTCCTGTCCAGAACCATAATTTTATGTTGTCATTATGATTTTTCTGCTCTAAATGCTACAACTTTTTTCTTGATTAAAGTTAGTAAGAGATTCTGAAACATATTAGCATACAAATTAAAGCACCAAAATTTAAGAAAACAACCCTACCTGGTCTTTCCTGGCATTAGGAGATATAAGCAATTATTTTTCTATTCCAAAAATAATCAAGATTTGAATTTAAGGACAAATGCATATGAAGAACAGTTGTATATAGATGCATAATGGAAATGAATAAACTACTTGACAATTTAATAGCCCTTAGTAACATATATCGGAGTCCTGATGTGGCGCTTTGGGTTAATGCGCCAGACTGCAAGCCATTTGAACTGCAAGGTTGGCAGTTCAAGCTCACCAGCTGCTCCTCGTAAACCCTAGTCACTATGGGTTGGAACTGACTTGATGGCACTTAACAGCAACAACAACAGTTAACATATGTCAATTAAGCCTTGATATGTGTCTACTCCAAATTGTGATATACTGTAAGTATACCATGCACAAGGGATTTTGAAAATTGAGTGTAAAAGAAAATGTAAATACTCATGAATAATTTTTATATTGATTTCATGCTAAAGCAACAATATTTTGGATATGTTGAGTGACATAAAATGAAATATATAAATTGAACTTTTATATTTCCTTTTTCTTAATGTGCCTACTAGAAAATTAAAAAATATATGTGTAATTTGCATTCTATGTCCATGGGAGAGTGTTTTGCTAGACTATTCCTTATAATCTACTCACTCATCATGAACTGATTATGCCAATAAAGAACGGTGTTGACTCAGTAGTTATAAAGTAAATGGTACCAACTATTATGTAATTGATGAAAGCATTAACTTACTTAAAGACTTTCAAATGGACTGCAAGTTTCTTGAGTGCAAAGGTCATGTATTGTAGATTGTCATAAGCTTTCCTTTTCCCCAGTGACAAATTTAGATCTCTACTTAGCTTAATAATCCTTGACATTTGAATACATAATGAAGAAGTACAGAAAAAAACAAAATCTGCAAGTATAATGGTTTGGTATATTAGGATATTGTACATATTAATTTTGAACAGGAGATCTGTATATTGTATCAATTCTCTTAGCAGTAAATTACACTCTTTTTGTTTAAGATTAAAGCCTTACAGTGCAATTATTCTTCCAGTACATCTGCTTGCCTCTCTAGAGATCTGAACTTATAATGCTTGTTTTTCTTATGTGTATCTCCTTCTTTGAGAAAATATACTGCAGTCATGGGGGTTAATTAAAGTGGAAGTCACTATGCACAGATGATTAAGTTAGTAGATTCACAGGCCACAATTAATTCATTTTCTTAATGTTCAATAGTAAATTTTTAAGTACAGAGACATAGGAAAGTATAATAGAAAGGACAATGTCAGCAGAATGTCAATTATGTCCTTGTATTATTTCCATATGTGATTTCATCTGCTGGTAAAAAGCATTACCAGTGAACAGAAAGCAACGTTCCCAAAATGTAAGGTGTGTGGCCATTTGTACATACACATGTTGCAACAAAAACTAATGGCTGGCATATGAAGTCATATAAGCAATAAATGACCAGTGGTTACTTATCAAGCATACTTATCAAGAATGTGTACATTCTTTATTCTATGCAGTTCATATGGTTGTTGGCAGTTTAAGAATGATGACCACATGTCACTTATAAATAATCAGTGTGTTTGAAATAATATATGAGTAGGCTTCAAAACATTTGTGGGAAAGAGAATTAAAAAATAATGAAATTTATCCATGAACTTTTGAAACTCCCTTATATATGAACCGAATAAAGACTTTGGAAGGGCGATATTCTTGTTTTATGTTGTTCTAAGGTGCTGTCCAGTCTGTTCCAACTCAGCATCAGAAAGAAACATTGCCTGATCTTGCACTAATTGTACAATCATGCTTGAGACGATTGCTACTGCCACTGTGTTAATCCACCTCATAGGGGATATTCCTCTTTTTTAATTACCCTCCACTTTATCAAGCATGGTGTCCTTCATCAACTTGTCCTTCCTGATAATACATCAAAAGTATGAGAGACAAAGTCTGGCCATCCTGGCTTCTAAGTAGCATTCTGGTTGTACTTCTTTTAATGTAGATTTGTTCATTCTTCTGGAAATCCATGATACTTTAAACATTCTTCTCCAACACCATAGCTCAAATACATGAATTCTTCTTCAGTCTTTCTTATTCATTGTCCATCTTTCACTTGCATATGCACATAATCAAAATCCCATGACTTGGGTCAGGCATGCTTAGTCCTCAAACTGGCATCTTTGCTCTTGAACACTTTAAAGTGGTCTTGTGCAACAGATTTGCCTAATGCAATATGTTGATTGATTTGTTGACTGATATTTCCATGAGTGTTGATGGTAGATCCAAGCAAAATGAAGTTGTTGACAACATCAATCTTTTATCCCTTTATTGTGATGTTATTTATAGGCCCAGTGGTGAGGATTTTTATTTTCTTTATATGGAGATTTATTTATATTGTGTTTACTTTATATGCAACCCATACCAAAGGCTGTGGTCTTTGATCTTCATCGGTAAATATTGTAAGTCCTCTTAGGTTTCAGCAAGCAAGGTTGTATCACTGGAGTAGTGCAGGTGGTTAATGAGTCATCCTCCAATCCTGATGCAACATATTCTTCTTCATATAATTCAGTTTCTCAGATTAGTTGTTCAGCATACAGACTAAATTAATATTGTGAAAAAATACAACACTGGCATACACCTTTCCTGATTTTAAACCATTCAGTGTTCCCCTGTGTTCGAATGACTGCCTCTTGGTCTATATACAGGTTCCTCATGAGCACAATCAAGTGTTTTTGAATGATCATTCTCCACAATGTTGTCCACAGCTTGTCATGATCAACACAGTTGAAAACCTGTGGATAGTTAATAAAGCACAGATAAACATCTTTCTGGTATACTCTGTTTTCAGTCAAAATCCGTCTGTCATCAGCAATGGTATCTCTCATTCCACATTTTCATTTTAATCTGGCTTGAACCTCTGGAAGTTTCCTGTCAATGTACGGTTACAGTCATTTAAAAACTACCCTTAGCAAAATTTTACTTGCATGTCATATTAAGGATACTATCCAATGATTTCTGCCTTCCATTGCATCACCTCTCTTTGAAATGGACACAAATATGGATCTCTTCCAATCAGTTGGCCAGGTTGTTGTCTTCCAAATTTGTTGGCATAGTTGAGTGAGTGCCTCCAGTCCTACATTAGTTTGTTGATAGGTCTCCATTTACATTTCATTAGTTCCTGGAACCTTGTTCTTTACCAATGCCTTCAGCACACCTTGGGCTTCTTTCTTCAGTACCATTGGCTCTTGATCATATGCTACTTCTTGAAATAGTTGAACAGCGACCACTTACTTTAGATACAGTAACTTTTTGTAATTTTTCCATCTTTTTTTGATACTCTCTGCATCATTCAATATTTTTTCATAGACTCCTTCAATATTTAAAGTCAAGGCTTGGATTTTTTTCTTCACTTCTTTCAGAGAAGTACTGGCGTTTTTTACCTTTTGGATTTCTAGTTCCATATCATTTACATATGACATCATAATATTTGACTTTGTCTTCTTGGGCTGCCCTTTGAAATATTCTGTTCAGCTTTTTTATCTCCTCATTTCTTCCATTTGCCTTTGTATCTCTATGCTAGAAAGCGAGTTTCAGAGTCTCTTTTCACACCAGTTTTGGTATTTTCCTTCTTTCTTTGCTTCTTAATGACCTTTTGCTTTCTTCCTGTATGGTGTTCTTGATGTCATCACATCACTCATCTGGTCTTTGGTAGTTAGTCTCTAATGCATTACATCTGTTCTTGAGATGATTTCTAAATTCAGGTGGAACATGTTGTAAGTCACACTTTGGCTCTTTTGAACTTGTTTTAATTTTCTTCAGCCTCTGCCTGAATTTGCCTATGATCAATCGATGGTCTGTTCCACAGTCTGCCTGTGGCCTTGTTTTGGCTAATAATAAGGAGCTTTTCCACTATCTCTTTCTACAGATGTTAAAATAAAATACATTTTGAGAGAAATTAAGTAACTTTTCTAGCACTTAATACTGGCCAGTTGAAGAGCCAAGATTTGAACCCAAATCTAGTTTTGCCCCAAAGATTGTATTCTCATTATACCACTTTTAAATGGTACATTATTAACAACCATAATGATAAGAATAAAAGAAAAATGCAGATAATGTGGGCAATATTAACCTTAAAACTCTCCTTGTGTTATTCCTAACTTCCTCGCTCCACTTTTTGTCTTCTTTCCCTTGTTCCTTTTATTGGCTTTTTCCTTTTTTCCTTCTTCTCTATTCCTTCATGCCACTTGTTTTTTAAATTTACTCCCCCATTTCCATCTTCCTTTTTTCTAATATGTTTTATTTTCTTAATTTTTGTCAGTTTTTCTTAACCCCTTTTACCAACTTTTACTACCTAAGCTGCATTTCTGCAATCCTTTGGAAACCTTGCTGTTCTTTAATGAAGGGTAACTTCTAAGGGAAATGTTAACGGAAATTGTAAAAACTAACGAGGCAAATCTAACTCAAAAGTTCCTCAGAATTGAAGATCATTCTTCCAGTTAATACTGAAATGTTCCACTAGGTATGAAATGTTAGAGCTGAGAAGAAACCTGGAGCTTATTTATCCCCATACATTGATACTTGCATTATGTACAAGAGGGAATGCCAACCCAGGGAACCTGAGAGATTGCATTTCTCAAGGTGGCATAGCTGGTTATTGTGAACAGCCCAACAAGGATCCTCAGATTCTGATGCTCATTTCTCAAATGAGTCAGGAAAAATCAAATAAGAATTTGAAAATGCAAATGCATCAAATAGCACTGAGTGAGGCATAAAGAGTGAATTTCATTTCCTCTTGATATAAAGATGAGAAGATAAATGAGATAATGCATGTAAAAGTGCTCAGAGCTCTTAAAGCGACCTGACTGAAATATGAGGCAAGACTTATTGCCTGAATATTAAAGAGTGACTTTTCATAGCCCTAAGGCAACCCCAAAGAATGGAATTGTTGGGCTTTAGACCCTTTTATACTGCTGAAACCAGATGAAAAGACAAACCCTCATTATATAGAATAAATGAGTATTGAATGGATACCCAGTTTTCACCATTGTTTCTCCTCAATGAAAAAGCTTTCTCTAGGTAAAGATGTCAGGTAGTCCTTGAATTCTTGCTGATGCAATAGACAGATCGCAGTCCCATTTCTGTAACTGATTCTCCAACTGACTTCAGAAGGAACTTTATTGCTGCAATCGAATCTGCTTTACAGCTATGTCTCAGCTTTTAAATCCAGTGTGTATTTTGGATGAGGGAGGCATCTCATTTTAGAGAAAAGATGCTTGGCCTATGAAGTGAAAATATGTACATTATCCCTGGTTGTAACTTTAACTAGCAAAGTGATTTGTATAATATGCCTAACCATTTACTTCTCCATTTTCTCAAATGTAAATGGTAAAATATTGCCACTTAGCTTGAGATGTGAATGTTATTCGAGATTATGTGCTTTCTCAGTATTTGTCATAGAGGCTTCAAAATACTAGCAAATATTATTTTCTTTGTTTGGATAAAACTTGGTATTATAGTAATATTAGGTTGTCAATATTTCTGCCTTTATAGAAACAGCTTCAGAAAATTGTGTTTATCGTTCAACAGATCAAAGCTCTGTGAACTGGAATTGTGTTTCAAAAGAACAGATTGATGCCGCACACACAGATGTCTTTCCACAACATCCCTAAACCAATGGGGCAAAATGTGTTACAGATTGGATTCATTGGCACAGAGCAGTATTCTAAAATGAAACTCTTATTGTTTTTTTTGTTTGTTTGTTTTCCTACTTTTTAATTTTTTTCCTTTATTTCCTTTTTTTTTAAAGAGAATTGCAACTTTAATTATTTATTTTCATCCATGGGAAGGGACAAAAAAAAGCACATCTGTTTGCAATAGTGAATTGAAAGATCTAAAAATAAATACACTTTAAAGAAAAAAAGAAAACTTTGCTGGCACTCTAAATCCAATCGACACAGGGAAAATGTTTGTTCTAGAAATGTTTGGTTTCTTTTTTTAAAAATGAGGGGAAAAAAGTAAATAATGTAGAATTATATAGTTCTAGTTAAGTGGTTCACCACATAAAAATGTGTTATTTTAACTCATGTGGCAAATAGTTTTAACCATGACATAATGTCTTAACATTTACATTTCAATTGTGAATATACTCTGCATCTGTTGTTTTCTCTAAGAAGAAATCAATGAGATATGAAAATGATTTCTTTCTTCTTGTAATCTAGAATTTGAAAGTAAAAGACAAAGTACTGATTTGAAGAAATTCAATTGCCTACTCTGAGAAAAATTGTCTTATGTAGATATGTAATTTAGATTTATCTTCACCCCTTTTTCACTTCCTATAAAAATCAAATTATTTATTATAAAATAAGCTTATAAATATTACTATGACTATTGGTCAGAGAGGAAACAATCATGACAAATGACCTACATGGCAGTCTTCTCTTGAGAAGCCCAGATAAATTAAAGCTGGAGAGGGGAAAGTGGCAAGGGAGAGATTAGGAGTGACAAGTAAAAGGGAGCTAAAAGGAACTGGGATAGAAAACAGATGGAGTAGATAAAAATGGAAAGGCTGCTGGGATAGCCTGTACAGCAAACATGAGTTGATCAGAATCAATTAAGCCAGAACATTATTAAAAATGAGCTACTGAAGGAATTTGTCAAAAGAGGAAGAACCTAGGAGAGAGAAATATGAGTTGAAGAGGATTTTATAAGTAAGAGTGCAAATTTTTAGTTTTAATCCATCCTAAGGAGCTCTGGTAGCATAGTGGTTACGAATTGGGCTGCAAACCGCAAGGTCAGCAGCTTGAAACTATCAGCTCTTTCACGGGAGAAAGACGAGGCTTTCTGCTCCCGTAAAGATTTACAGCCTCAGAAACCCTACAAAGGATCTCTATGAGTTGGAACCGACTCCATGGCACATAACCAACCAGCCAACCAACCAACCAATAAAAGAAGAATATACAGAAGAAAAGTAATAAAATGCCTGGCTTCTTTGGTCAAACCAGGAATGAAAATGGACTATTTCTGGGTCAAAAATAGAAGCAAGGATTTATCTTAAAGGTTAAATTGTAATCTTAATATATTAATATTTTAACTAATTGTGTATTTGAGCTTAGTTGGACTTGAGATTTCTAACTTTTTAGGTTAAAAAATATTTGCACTGGAAATGGCAGTTTTAGTATGCTATGCCAGGAAGATAAGTAGGAATATTGAGCCCTTGAGTAGAAGACTTGATTAAATTAGATTTTTCACCTAAAGTTTACCTATTTATAATGGGATAAATGTATTACATATAAAATGAATTCCATATATGAGTATGCCTAAGTGTCTGCAAATATAGAGCACTTGTTTATAATTGGGCACATTAGGCTGTCCCTTAGGAAATCTTAAAAATGACTCTTGGCATTGTCTAATATTCCATGCATTTCCACCTTCTTCCCTAGTCAAAAATTTCCTGATTTTCTATTCTCATTAGCTTCTAATATGATAAACACGTTATTTTAAAAATACTATTTGGAATGAGTCAGAATCTTTTGTAGATTAAAAATTGTCTTTCCTGAAATGACATCTTGAAATGGCTCTTTAAATCATTTTTTTGTGTTCATTTGTCCTGATTGTCTCTGTAACTTTTTAATGTCATCATGATTCAGACGTCAAAAATATCAGTTCAAATAATCACGCACAGAGTAATTTGCTGTCTCCACTCAATGAGTTGAAATCAACTCAACAGAAACTGGTTGTGGTAGTTGCATTAGATCTCATTCACATATTCTGCCTCACTCTATCAAAACTATTATTGAAAGACACTAGAGCTTCCAATTCTCATTTCTAGTCTTATTTGTCAATTCATTAGTGTTTAACACAATTGACATTTTAAAAAATCTCTTCCTTATGTTTCTGGGAACTAGTATCCATTTGCTTTTTTTCTTCTACCTATTCAACTTACTCGTTTCAATACCTTTAAAATAATCTTCCTTGTAAATCTGATTTATAAACATTGAACGTTTTTTGGACACTATTACACCTTTCTCACCCCTATACTTTTCTCTCAGATGATCACAGCTACTGCCATGGCTTCATTTATGATTCCAAATTTAGGTCTTCAACCCAGAATTCCTCTCTGAATCAAAAACATACAAAGGGATCCTGAAATCAAAAGAAATAGATGATGCCTGGCTATCACTACCAATTGATCTGAGTGCGATCAACTTAGAAGATCTTGGATAGAATGGGAAAAAAATATGTGGAACAAAACTCAAAATCATGAAAAAGATTAGATTCACTGGTTGAACAGAGGCTGGCAGAATTCCCAAGTTTATGTCCCTTAGTCACACTTTAGGTTTGGAAATGAACTCATCCCTATGGCTCAATTTTCAGTCAAACAGCAGGCAAATATACAGGGGAACCAGTAGCCCTAGGAAAGTAACCACAGGGTTGCAAACTCTTTATAGGGTTGCTATGAGTCAGAACCAACTCAACGGCACTTATTAATAACAACAACTTCAACTCAACACACTCTAAGTAATTTGTAAAATATTTTCTGAAACTTGCTTTTAAATATAGAGAAGCTAAAGTGACTAGAAGAAACGATAAAGTAAGAGCTGAACAGAAAATTTCAAAGGACAGCTTGAAAATACAATGGTAAAGCACTGCAATGATATGTGCAAGGACCTGGAGTTAGAAAAACAAAAAGGGAGAACAGACTAAGAGTTTTTAAATTGCTCAGATTTTAAGTTGAAAGAACTGAAGAAAATATTCAAGCCTCAAATTGCAATATTAAAGAATTCTATGGACAAAATATTGACTGATGCAAGAAGCATCAAAAAAAAGATGAAAGAAACACTCAGAGTCACTGTACCAAAAATAACTGGTCAAAGATCAACCATTTCAAGAGGCAGCATACAATGATGAGACAATGGTATTGAAGGAAAAAATTCAACTTGCATTACAGTCATGAACAAAAAACAAGGCTCCAGGATTTGACAATACCAATTGAAATGTTACAACAAACTGATGCAGCCCAGGAATTACTCACTAGGAGCCCTTGAATGGAGACATGAATAATTTAGGTTTTATAACTTTATTGTACTTGTTTAGACCAGGATAAATGCATTACATATAAAATGCATTGAATATATAAGTATGCCTAAGTGGATGCAAGTGGAGACCTGGTATGGCACTGTGGGTTAATGTGCTGGACTGCAAGGTCAGTTTGAACTGTAATGTTAGTGGATCAAGCTCACCAGCTGCTACTTAGAAACCCTATACAGGATTGTTCTGGTTCAGAACTGACTCAATGGCACTTAACAACAAAGTGAATGCAAATGTAAGATGCCTCACACAAAAAAGATGTGGAGGCCATGTATGCCTTCACAAGGGGCAAGGAGAATCAAACTCAAAATCAGCCCAAGACTGTTTCCTATGAGTCAGAGGTCAGACACGCCTCCCCTCAACTTTCTTTGCCCTACTCTGACACCAACTATCCCTCCCAACCATCCCTCTGTTTCACATCAATACTTGAGAATCCATTGCATTTACCACACATGAGGCAATATTCATAATTATGGGATTTATTAGGGAAGTGATCAGGACAATTTCAGGATCAGAAACAGCTTAAGATGCAGCAGTTCTACATTCAGGAATGCCTCTTCTCTCCCATAAGGCAGGCACATTTTGTTCTTGTCTTTGGTCTCTCAGCCACTTGGCACCTTGACCTCTGCCCTATTTGGGCAAGCATTACAAAACTCTTTTGTTTTTGTTGCTAAGTGCTATTGAATCAGTTTTAACAGTGACCCTGTATTGGATTTCTGAGGAGAGACTGGTGCTTATCCTAGAGTCACACCAGAGCTCATTAGCCAGTCTGTAAATGCCCAAATGGTACATTTTTCAAGCCTGCCTCCTGCCCTTAGATACTCAGCTTAATCAGTTCATGCACCTGGAAGCCTGAAGCTGTTCTGTCTCTCCATGCCACTGCTTTTGCTGTCATTCCTTTTCCAGGTAGGGGTCACATGCTCAACTCATACTCTTCTTTCTTAATGGTATTGTGATTATCTGTTCTTCTTCTGAGATGACTCCTTTTAAGCCTAGTTGGATGGCAAAACTAGCCAATCCCAGCTTTAGAACCCTGTACATAATATGCTGGGCTGCAAAGTTAGTGTGAACCTCAAGGTCGGTGGTTCAAGCTCACAAGTCCCTCCTCAGAAACCCTATACAGGGTCACTATGAGTTGAAATGGACTCGATGGCACTTAATAGCAACAATAACAACAACCCAATCATTTGCTGAGAGTTAACAATAAAAAATTTATATTAAAAAGCCCTATCAAATAAATTCTTGGTGCAACCCAAGGCCCAGAAATTTGGAAGACAGCTACTTGGTCAATTGACTGGAAGAGTTCAATTGGGCAGGAGGCAGACTTGAAGAATGTACCATGTGGGCATTTACAGACCGGCTAATGAGTTCTAGTGTGTTCATTCCAAAGAAAGATGACGCAACAGAATTGGGAAATTATCGAACAATATCATTAATATTGCACACAAGTAAAATTTTGCAGAGATAATTTAAAAATGGTTGCAGCAGTACATTGACAAGGAACTGCCAGAAATTTAAGCTGGTTTCAGAAAAAAGCATGGAGCTAGGGATATTATTTGTAACAGATGGATGTTGGCTGAAAGCAGAGAATAACAGAAATGTTCATTTTGCTTTATTGACTATGCAAAGGTGTTTGATTGTGTGCATAACAACAAACTATGGATAATATTGTAGAGAAGGGGAATTTTAGAATACTTTACTGTGCTCATGAAGAACTTGTACCTAGTCCAAGAGGCAGTCATTCGAATAGAACAAGGGGTTATTGAATGACTCAAAATCAGGACAGATGTGTGTCAGGGTTGTATCCTTTTACCATATTTATTTAATTTGTATGAATATCAAAAGTCCAAGAATATGACTTCTATGAAGAAGAACGTGACTTCAGGATTGGAAGAAGACTCATCAACAACCTTGGATATGCAGATGATACACCCTTGCTTATCAAAGTTAAAGAGGACTTCAAGCATTGCTGATGAAGATAAAAGTTTATATATATAGCCTTCAGTACTGACTCTAACTCAATGTAAAAGAAACAAAAATCTTCACAACTTGGCCATTAAAGACATCATGATAAATGGGGAAAATTGAAGTTGTTAAGATTTCATTTTACTTTGATCATAATCAATAATGGAAGCAGCAGTCAAGAAATCAAACAATGTATTGTATTGGGCAAATCTGCTACACTAGACCTCATTAAAATGTTAAAGGGCATTTATGTCACTTTGAGGAATAAGGTGCACCTAACCCAAGTCAGGAAACCCTGTATAGGGTCGCTATGGGTTGGAACCGACTCAACGGCACTTAACAACAACAACAACCCAAGTCATAAGAGCCCTGGTAGCGTTGTGGTTATGAATCGGGCTGCTAACCTCAGGGTCGGCAGTTCGAAACTACTAGCTGTTCCGTGGGAGAAAGATGAGGCTTTCTGCTCCCGTAAAGATTTACAGCCTCAGAAACCCTGTGCAGGGTCACTATGAGTTGAAACCAACTACACGGTACTTAACAACAACAACAATAACCCAAGTCATGCTATTCTGAATCATCTTATATGCCTGTGAAAGTTAGGCAAGTTATAAGGAAGACCAGGACTTTGATGCATTTAAATTGTGATGTTGGTGAAGAATATTTAAAGTACTGTGGAAATCTGTGTTGGGAAAAATATAGTGAGAATGTTTTTTAGAAATGAAGATGGTGAGACTTTGTCCCATATACTTTGGACATGTTATCAGGAGGGACCTGTCCTCAAAAAAAGTAAAATGGAGGGCCATTTATAAAAGATAAAGACCCCCCACATACACACTGACGTGGATTGATATAGTAACAGCAACAATGAGGCTCAAAGATAACAACCATAGCACAAGACCAGGCAGTGTTTTATTCGTTTGTGCATTGGGTCACTATGAGTTAGAACCAACTTGAAAACACCTAACAACAAAAATATACTCACAGTCTTCACTTTAGATCCCCATCTTAGAAAATGGCACTTGCACCCACCCATTTGTTCATGCCAGAAACCTTGATTCTATCCCTGCAATCTTTCTTCTCCTCATCCATGAAATTACCAAATTCTGTTAAGAATCTTCCAAAATTATTCTTGAATCAGTCCATTTTCTCAACACCTTCTGCTACTTACCTAATCAAGCTACAAACAGCCTAATTTCCTTCAGGAGTTTAAATGGTAGGTCTTTTTCTTTTATTTTTTTCTGCTTCTAGTCTATTCTCCAACTAGTTTTTGGAATAATATCAAAGAAAGACAAATCTAATCTTGCCACACTACCACCTGAAAGCCTTCTGTACATTTCCATGACTCATAGATTAAATTCCTTCTGGATTTAGGATAAAATCAACAATCCTCATTCTGGTCCCAAGGCTCTGTATGATCTATTCCTTGGTTACCTCTCAGACTTCATATTTTTTAAAATCTCCCAATTGCTTCTCTTGATACAATCAATTTTGCCTGTTTGCTTGTTATACTGCAACTGTAATATTCAAATAATATAATAATTTATTTATTTTCTTTGTCCCTCACTGTAATATACACCACAAATTTGATCTGGGTCTTCTCCATTACTATTTCTCCAGTATTATGGCTCCACTATTATATTCTCTGGAGCCTTTGAGGCTCTATGGGTTAAGCACTGGACACTGGAATGCTATCCACCAGACTGACAAACAAATTGGTCTCTCTATTAGAGAAAGAGGAGGCTGTCTGCTACTGTAAAGATTTACAGCTTATAAAACCCGAAGGAGCAGTTCTAGTCTATCCTGTATTGTTTTTTTTAAAAGTGCTGTCAAGTTGGTTCTGACTCATAGTGACACTATATAGTGTTTCCAAGGAGTGGCTGGTAGGTTTGAACTATCAACATTGCTGTTAGCAGTCCAGTGCTTATTCTACAGTGCCACACCAGTACTCATTGTAAGTTCAAGTTGACTTCATTTATTCATTTATTGTTTGCTTGCTTGATTATGTGTAAGGTCAAGAACCTGACTTTGAGGACCAGCTAAATTAGTACTTTCCTATATCAATAATGTCAGAACAGCACAACTCTTTAGGAAAACAATTTGGCAATAAGTACTAAATAGTCTATAAATGATTATAATCTATATCTCAATAATCTTTGCATAAGTATGTTTATAAACATGAAGTTCATAATAGAATTTTATTTTCTAAAATCTTAATCTGAAAGCAATACAAAATTCAAAATTTGAGAACTGGTTAAGAAACTTGTAGCATATTTGTGGCATCTTTTAGTCAATGGGATAATATTAAAAATGAATAGTTTAAATATACACATAGGTACTATAATTAGAACTTTATAAGATATGCAAGTGAAAAAAGTTCACACATATGTTAACAAATATAATGGAATAGAAGAGATTACAGGAGAGTTTTTCACTTTGTCAAACTGCAATATCATTTTATGTCTATCCCTGACTGATTTTTTAAATTATTATTCTGTTTACCTTTATACCTGGCAGGTGACTATTTTTATGTCTTCAGATTTACCTTTTTAAACCTCATAAGCATATCCAGTATTCTGTTGCTAGCAGTGTTCCACTGTCATTCATAAGGTTTTCAGTGACTAAATATTCTGAAGTAGCCTTTTTCTCCTTCTTCCTAGTCCGTTTTATTAAGGGAGCTCAAGCTGAAACTTGTCAACAGTTGGTGACACTGATGATATTTAAAATACACATGAAACTTGCTCTCCAGCATAAAGATGCTAAAACAAATGAAGAAATGAAGAGATGAAAGAGCCAAATAGAAAATTTCAAAAGACAGCTCGAGAAGGCACAGTCAAGTATTATAATAAAATGAGCACAGACCTGAAGTTAGAAAACCAAAAAGGAAAAGCACATCAGTATATCTCAAGCTGAGGGAATGGAAGAAAAAAAAAATTGAGCCTCAATTTTCAATATTGAAGGATTCTATGGGCAAAATATTGAATGATGCTGAAATTATCAAAAGAAGATGGAAGGAATACAGAGTTACAGTACAAGAAAGAGATAGTAGATTTCCAGTCAATTCAAGAGGTAGCATATGATCAAGAGCTAATGATCCTGAAGGAAGAAGTCCAAGGTACATTGAAATCATTGGCAAAAAACAAGGATCTAGAAATCTTTCAACAAACTGATGCAGCACTAGAAGCACTCATTCATCTATGGCAAGAAATTTGGAAGATGACTAACTGGCCAACTGACTAGTAGGGATCCATATTTGTGCCCATTCCAAAGAGAGTCAAATGGAATGCAGAAATCATTGGATGATATTATTAACATTGCGTGCAAGTAAAAACATTTAAAAGGTAATTTAAAAATGGCTTTAACTGTGTATTGATAGGGAACTGTCAGAGGTTCAAGCCAAATTCAGAAGAGGGCATGGAATGAGGGATAACATTGTTGACATCAGATGGATCTTGACTAAAGCAGAGAATACCAGGGAGATGTTTACCTGTGCTTTATTGACTATTCAAAGTCTCTCAATTGTGTGGATCACGACAAGCTATGAATAGCATTTCAGAGAATGAGTATTCTGGAACACTTAATTGTGCTCATGTGGAACCTGCACATAGACCAAGAGGCAGTTGTTCGAACAGAACTAGGGAACATTGAATGGTTTCACATTAGAAATGTGTGCACCAGGGTTTTATGCTTGCATGATACTTCTTCAATCTGTATGCTGAGCAAATAATTCTAGCAGCTGGACTATATGAAGAAAAACATGGCATCAGAATTTGAAGACTCATTAACAACTTTGACATGTAGATAATACATACTGATAAAGATTAAAGACCATGGCCTTTGAGCTTCATTTGCACCTCAACGTAAAGAAAACAAAAATTCTCACCACTGGACCAATAAATATCATCTATATAAGTGGAGAAAAGATTGAAGTTATCAAATACTTCATTTTGCTCAGATCAACCATCATCGCTTAGGGAAGCAGAAGTCAAGAAATCAGTGTATTGCATTAGGCAAATCTTTTGCATAAGACCTCTCTAAAGTGTTGAAGAGCAAAGTTGTCAGTTTGATAAGTTGTGCCTGACATTGGTGGTGGTGGTTATGTGCTGTGGAGTCAGTTCCGACTCATAGTGACCCTGCACAGGGTTTCCGAGGCTGTAAATCTTGATGGGAGCAGAAAGCCTCATCTTTCTCCCATGGAACAGCTGGTAGTTTTGAACTGCTGACCTTAGCCATGGTATTTTCAATAACCTCATATGCATGTGGAAATGAATAAGGAAGACTGTATAAGAATTGATATATTTGAGTTATGGTGTTGGAGGAGAATATTAAAAGTACTACAGACTGCCAAAAGACAAACAGATAAGTGTTGGAAGAAGTACAGCCAGAGTGCACCTTGGAAGCCAGGATGGCCAGACTTCATCTTTGGACATATAGTCAGGAAGAACCAGTCCCTGTAGAAGGGTATCATATTTGGTAAAGTAGAGTATTGGAGAAAAGGAGGAAGACCCCCCAATGAGATGGATTGGCACAGTGGCAGCAGCAATGGGCTCAAATGTAGCAACAAGTTGAAGTTGTCACAGTACTGGGCAGTATTTCTTTCTGTTGTGTATGAGGTCACTGTGAGTTGGTATGGAGAGCAACTAATAAAAACAACACATAACTGTCACACCATAACTCAAATACATCAATTCTTATACTATCTTCCTTATTCACTTTCACATACATATGATCTTATTGAAAATACCATGGCTAGTGTCAGGCGCACCTTGTCAAAAGGAAGTTGTTTGTATTGTATTCTAGTAGTTTGTCTGTATTCTAACTTGAGTTATCTACCACTATTTGTTGATATCTTGGGTTGGTTGTTCTAGAAAAAAGGAAGATTCTGATGGAAACATGAAGAGAAGCACACAAAAAGGGATCTTTGTGTACCCCCAAATAATGAGAATGATAACAAAAAAGTAATAATAATAATAAGAAGAACAAAAACTTTCAGACAAGAAACTGTTTAGAAGTTGGAATAATCTTGACTAAAATGTAAAAAATTTTCTAAAGAATTTTGAGTATGTTTTACTTTTTTGTAATGCTTTACAAGGCATTTTCTGAAAAAGTTGACAATTTGATAAGACTCTAAAGTGTGAAGCCTTAGAATTGAAATAATAAGGGCATGTAGAATATGTGTAGAATTAAATTGCCCAACACGTTTTTGTATTAATCTAAGATGGGAATAGTTTTCCTCCAAAATCAGGGATGCTTTCATTCTCCTTAACAAGAGATTTGAAGCCAATTTTGAGATTTTAATCCAAACATGTAGTTACACAAAAAAACAGAAAAAAATAAAAGTAATTTAAAAGACCAGGAATGAGAAATGTTTTTCATTTGTTTCTTAGACTTTGATGACTCAGAAAGGATTTCATATGAAAAAAACATTAAAGGTCATATGTAATATTCAGACATAAACTGGGTAATTCCTTCTTTAAGCATACTTTTGAACAGACATTTGAACAAAAACTTTTTGCTTCAAGTTTTCTACTACACTATGATAGCTATTTGGCATAAGGGAGAAATGGATAACTATTTGGGATATGTTTATGATGGCTTTTTTATAATTGTCAAGATTTCCAGGAAATGCCAGGCTTTTGTCCTTCTCATTTGTCATTTTGTCCCATGGTAGATTTTTCCTTGGTTAGCTGTCCATCCGCTTGAATATTAAGAAAATTACTCATAGCTTCTTGGAAAGTTGCTGTTGTTTTTTTCTCCCTCCTTTATCCTCAGATATAACAGAAATTTTCAACAAATTTCTTTTGCAGTCAGACCTGCCCTATGCAAGTCACCTTTGGTGGCCATAAGACCAGACCACTTGCCATTAAGTGGATTCTGACACATCACAACCCCTTTTAAGATTCTTGAGACTATGAATCTTTACAGGAACAGAAAGTTTCATCTTTCTCCCACAGAGTAGCTGTTGGGTTTGAATAGTCAATCGTGCAGTTAGCAGCCCAATGCCTAAGACATAGGATCACAAGGGTTCCTTGTAACAAGTTCAGTTAAGGAAAGAGTAGAATTGCCCCAGATGGTTGCCAAGGTTGTAATTTTTACAGAAACAGACTGTCACATCTTTATCCTGAAGAATGGCTGGTGGGTTCAAACTGTTGAACTTACAATAAGCAGTTATTTGATTTATCCACTGTATGACCTGTAGTCTCCTTAAAGTTAGTTCTGACTCATAGTGACCTTATGCATGATAGAATGAAGCACTGCCCTTTTCTGTGCCATCTGTACAATTGATGATAATCATTCTTATGTCTGAGCCAATTTTTGTTTCCATTGTATTAATCCATTTTACTGTCTTAAAAAGACGTTCTGCAAAGTTTCTTTAACTCAAGTTTATACTTGTAATTTAGTCCAATACTTATATCAAGCCAAGGAGCATAACTTCTTACATATTTAGTGCATGTAAGGGAACAACTACATGGTGTGTATGTGAGTTTTATAAAACACATCCATTTGAATTTTCAGAAACATATTTTCTTATATGGATTCCTGGTGTGCAGCTGCAAGATAATGCACTAGTTCATAAGGTCAGTTTGAGTCACAAGGGTGGTGGTTCAAACCCACCAGCAGGACCTCAGAAACCCTAGCCTGGGATACTATGATTCAGAACTGACTCGATGGTACTTAACAACAACAACAACAATTTTGTTATAAGGAGTCCTGATGTGGCACTGTAGGGTAAGCAGTGGACTGCTAAACCACAAGGTTGGTGGTTTAAACCCACCAGTTACTCCTCAGGAACCTTATACAGGGTTGATAGGAGTTGGGACCTACTCTACGGCACTTAACATTTTCTTATAGCACTGAGTTCAGCAGACTCACAAAGTTCCAGTTTGTAACAACAATTCCATATTAGATTATAGCCCCCTGATCATGGTGGTGGTGGTGGTAGTGTGTGGTAGAGTCATTTGTGATTCATAGTGACTATGTATAAGATTTCTGAAGCTATAACTCTTTAGGGAAGCAGAAAGCTTCATCTTTCTCCTGCAGAGAGGCTGGTAGATTGCACTGCTGACCTTGTGGTTAGCATCCCAACTTGTAACTCACTATGCTACCAGAACTCCTTTTTCCTGAGCAGAAAGATTCCTTATTTAGATTCCTAAGGAGCCCTGACAGTGTTTCTTTGCTGTTCATAAGATTTTCAGTGACTAAATATTTGTAAGTAGTTCGTCACTCTTTCTTCCTAGTCTGTCTTTGTCTGGAAGCGCATCTGAAACCTGTCCACCATGGGTGACCCTGCTGACATTTAAAATACCGGTGGCATAGCTTTCAGAATCACAGAAGCTCACAAGCCACCACAGTATGACAAACTGACAGATGAGTGGTGATATTGCATTAGACAAATCTGCTGCACAGGAACTTTTTAAAGTGTTGAAGAGCAAAGACGTCAGCTTGAGGACTAAGGTGCGCCTGACCCAAGCCATGGTGTTTCCGATAACCTCATATGCATGTGAAAGCTGGCCAGTGAATAAGGAAGACCATAGAAGACTTAATTCTTTTGAGTTATGGTGTTGGAGGAAAATATTGAAAGTGCATGGGCTGCCAAAAGAACCACTAGCTCTGTTTTGGAAGAAGTGCAGCCAGAGTGCTCCTTGGAGGCCAAGATGGCCAAACTTCGTCTCTCACACTTTGGACATATTGTCAGGAGGGACCAGTCACTGGAGAAGAATATCATGTTTGGTAAGGTGGAGGGTCAGAGAAAGAAAGGAAGATCCCCAGTGAGATGGATTGGCCAAGTGGCAGCATCGATGGACTCAAGTGTGGCAACAGTGGTGAGGTTGGCCCAGGATTGGACATTGTTTCGTTCTGCTGTGCATAAAGTTGCTATGGGTTGGTACCGTCTCGATGGCACCTAAAAACAATAACAACAAGGAGTCCTAGTGTGGCACTGTAGGATAAGTACTTGTCTGCTAACTACAAGGTTGATAGTTCAAACCCACCACTCCTCGGAAACCCTATACAGAGTTGTTATGAGTTGGAACCCACTGGAGGGGATGTAACAACAAGGTGCTCTAGTAATTCAGTGGTTGAAAAGCTTACCTGTTAACTGAAAGGTCAGTGGCTCCAACCCACCAGCTGCTCTGCAGAAGAAAGATGCAACCATCTTTTTTCATAAAGATTTCAGCCTTGGAAACCTTATGGGGAAGTTCTACTCTATCCTATAGGGATGCTAGGAGTTGAAATTCCACTTAGTGGTAATGAGGCTTTTAAAATTTAGACTCCTGGGGCAAACAATGAGTTTTTATAAAATTCCAGAGCTTAACTTTTTTCCTCAAACAGAGGCAAATTGATTCATCTCATTGAAATAGTCTATGGTTATCAACAGCAGTGAAAATCCTACATTTAGATTAGAAATTGGATTATAAACTGCCTCCAGGCAGGTAGAAAGCAACTTTAATGAGTTAGGCCAGATGTTTCCATCTCAAAGGAATATCTGCTGAACAAGCAAGAAAAAGACTTTCATTTTCCAGGCCCCTGCTGTGTCATATGAGCCTCGATATATATTTTTTCATTAGCCAGTTGTCTAGGGAACAAAGAGCAATACCGGGAGAACTTGCCAAAGTGAGGTCCGAGAACTAAAGTTTATTTAGCATTGGGGATCATAAGCATCAATTTATAGGAAAAAAAAAAAAAAGAGAGAGAGAGAAAAGAAAAAAAGTTTTAAAATATCTTCTATGAGAAACAGATATTTGTGAATTCAATTGATAAATTTACGGTGACTCTTTTATCATGAAAATATTTTTAAGCATAACAAAAAATTTTGTCTTAAAAAATAGACATATGTTTCCATATTCTTTTGGAGAAAAATTGTGAATTTTCCTGGTATACTGTAAGAACACTAATAAAAACACAAGTGATCAAGATGTCCCAGTGTTTACTGAAAATGTTTGAGTGGAAAAAAATAAAACAGACTCTAAAGAAGAGAAAAGCAATAAAGGCAATTGGTGTTTATATAAAATATTATTTTCATCTGCCCAAGGCTTCAAAGGATTTCAAAGCCTCCTTTATGTTCATGTATATGAACATTTTAAAAACAAATGTTAAGAATATTCTTGAACTAAGCTGAAATAATGGGCAACTATCTTTTTAAATTCCAAATTACAGTTTTCTGTTAAGGAAGTCAATAAATATGTTTTCTATTCACAAACTGAACATGAGCTTTTCTTTTTCTATTGGCCTTTATATACATTGTAAACCTTTTTATGTATAACATTTGTCATTCTCAGAGTCATAAACAGTCTTCACAAGTCCTCTTAAACTGTAAGGAACAGAATAAGCAGGTTAGTCTAATTTTTAAAATGTGTTTTATTTTTCTTTGCCAGTCTGTTTTTCTATATTTTCTCTTTAGTATGCATATTTGTAGTAGGAGATAAATAACTAAACCACTCTGATAGTATATGTTAATAACATGCTAATTATATAGTAAATTAAGGTGAGTTGTTCAGAAACTGTTGAATTGAATTTTTAGAATCTCAAATAATAATTGCCCACTTCATCTCTCACAGTCTATAATGTACAGCCTTCTTTTCTAACCTCGTCTTTTCAACATTTTCCAGCACTAGACAATGACACAATGGGAAAGAATGTTAGTCTGTGACTTCAGCAAGCTTACCCACTGAAGTTAAAATTCCTTTAAACACAAATTCGATGGAAAACAGAGTTGTTAATTTTCATCGACAGCTCATAATCTGTCATTGAGTAGCTGTGTGATTTGGAGCAAACTGCTTGTATTTTCTGAGATTTTTTTTTCTCCTTCCAAGTTTAGCGTGGATTACTTTAGTGGTTCCAATCCTTTATAGTTTAAGCTGAGAAAGTACAATATATAAAACTGACTGAATCAGGGATTCCATGACTGAGAGATGGGCTAGGAGGTATATAATCTAGTTTACATCTTCCTTCCATGTTTCCTCACAATTATGATGGTTTCTGAGGAACCTCTTTGGATCATGGTCCAAAAAGCATTGGGTGAGATAATCTCCAAGGCACCTGTTGTTGTTTTTAACTGTTATGGTGTCAGTCTGACTAATGATGACCCATGTGATTTTAGAATAGAACTGCTCCATTGGGTTTTCTTGACTGTAAAGAAGTAGCTCACCAGACATTTCTTCCATGGAGCTGCTGAGTGGATCCTAACTGTCATTCCATCTACATCTTCTAATATTCTTTTGTTAGACTTACTGTTTTGGAAGGATTTAAGAACTTATAATTCAAAGGGACCCTGTAATGTATTTATATCAGTATCTTTACCTGGGAATTATGAAAACCAAGAATCAATCTTATTAAGTTCCTAGAAGGTATTTCTTTTCTAGGTTCTGCCAAAATATATTGCAGTCAGACTAGCCAAAATTGATTCTCCAGAATTTCTTGCACTGTGGCTATTAGGAAGAAGGGAGAGATACCTTCTGGTCCTGTACCTGTACATACTGTCCAAAGTTGGTTCCACCTCAGATTTGGCTTAGACATATTTTGAAGCAAAGAACATGGGAGTAAATGTGAGAAATCTGATCAATCCATGAGGATCCTGAGTTGAAGATTGAAAAAAGTAGATTTATCTTGTAACACCTCTGAGTTTTGGGATCTTTTTAGGGGAGAAGGACATCATACTTGATAAAGTAGAGGGTGAGTAAAAAAGAGGAAGATCCTCAATGAGATGGATTGCCACATGACTGCAACAATGAGTTCAAGGACAATGACTGAGGATGGCACAAGATCGGGCAGTGGGTTTTTTTTTTCTGTTGTAGGGTCACTTTGGAGTCCTGATGTGGCGCTGTGGGTTAATGCACCAGACTGCAAAGCCATTTGAACTGCAAGGCCAGTGGTTCAAACTCACCAGCCACTCCTAGGAAATGCTATACAGGATCGTTATGGGTCGGAACTGACTCGGTGGCACTTAACAACAACAACAAGGGTCACTTTGAGTTGGGGCCAACTTAAGGGCATCTAGCAGAAGCAATAATAGGGGTGAAGTGGTAGCTCTCTAGACTGAACTGGAACCCAGAACCATCTTGTAAGTTGGATTTGAGACACGGTATTATCCAAATCAAACTTCGTACACATGTGGGCCTTCCTTAGCAAAGGTCATTATCTAAATTGCTATTTCATTTATAACAGCAGGGCTTCTATTCCCAAATTTCTATATACAAAAAGGTATAATTGCCTTTAATATATTCCACAACATGGCACTAATTTTTTTTGAAGAAAAAGTCTGTGTCTTTCCAGATAAAAAAAATTGTTGTGAGAATTTCTACTGTATACTAAAAGCATGGGGGTGGGAAAAACAGTTACAATTTGGGAGTTTTCCTAGAACCTCATCAGTTCTTTGGAATAGTTTTGCAAGCTACATACCCCTTGTGAACTGTATATATGTGTCTGACCTCTGCTCTAGCAAACAGCACCTTAAGCAGTAAACTGAATAAAACAAACTTCTAATCTCATCCCCAACTTAAACATGCTGTGTGGTCAAGGGCAAATCAAGCAAGTTCTTTGTCAGTTTATTTATACATAAAATCACTATGATAGAACTTTCTATACATTAACTTTAAAGTAATTCTATGAAAAAAAAAATATAGTTAATTTAAACAGATTTGAAAACCATAGCCTAAGATTTTACTTTGGAGAAATCAGATGTGCAAAGAATTTCATGATTATTGGCAAAAAAAAAAGGTGAATTCCATCTTTTATGTTTGCCAGTAAACTGATTCTACTTTTATTTTATGGAACACTAGATAAGATACTACCAAACACTTGGAGCAGAATGACCCCAGGGAAATAAATAGCATTTTGAACAACTCTTTTGGAGTGCACTGATGATAAGCATATATTATTTCACTGGAGATTGATTGAAAATCTTAAAAATAGACTGAAAAACATTTAACTTTGAAGAAGAATAACTTTACTACATTTTCAAGAGTATTCTGGGGAAATGTTGTCTATAACCAGAAAGGTGAGAAATTGGGCTCACTTTTCTCTCCTTTGGCCTATTATGATTATTCTTCATTTTGCCTCAAGAACAAGGATTTAATCATCTACGATCCCAAAGATTCTCCTTACACATCTACCATGTTGAGTCACTTTGTTAGAATTTTGCCATGTTTTATTACCTTATTTCAGTTTACATAATGGGCTGTGGTGTTACTAGGGGCACAACAGAGCTATTTTATAAGTTTGGGTTAAGGGTAAAACCAAGGTAGAGCATGTTGGTAGTGTTCTTAAATAATTATCATTCAGAAAATGATAGAAAAAGAGGAAAGCAAGCTTTTGGGATTTTATACACATTATTTTCATAGACAGGTAACTTACAAAATGTTTACCAAGTTATGATGTGTAAAAAGAATACTTTTGCTAATTTACAGATTAGTTTTCCTGAATAAAATTCAATTTTTAAGATTTTTTTTTGCATAGATTATTGTTGCTAATTGCCACCAAATCAGATCTAACTCATAGGGACCCTGTTTAGGATTTCTATGGAGTGGCTGGTGAGCTGGAACAATCTACCTTGCTGTTCAAACTGACCTTACAGTCCAGCACATTAAACCACAACACACACCAGGACACTCTCCCTATATATATGTGTGTGTGTGTGTGTATACACACACATAGGAACTCAAATAGTGTAGTGGATTACGGGCTGACCTGCTAAATGCAAGGTCAGTAGTCCGAACCTACCAGCTGCTCTGCTGAAGAAAGTTGAGGCTTTCAGCTCCCATAAAGATTTAAAGCCTTGGAAACATTATACAGGGTTTCTATGATCCGGAACCAACTCCATGGCACAAAACCACCATTTCTATATATTTATATTAAAAGGTTTTGCAGTTTCCTAAAAGTGTGATCTATAATTGAAAGTTTAAAAGTCAGTATTTCATTTGGACATTAGGTCATAAATGATATTATAATGGAAAATCATATTTACTGACACTTTGTCCAGAGTGCTTTGTTTGGTAAATTGACTTAGTCTTCACAGAAATGCTACATATAAGGAAACAGAGGGGCAGAGGGCTTAAACGGCAAGGCCATGATTCCATTCATTCTGGCTCCTAGTCTCATGCTTTCAGTTACGGCTATGTCCTGTTCATTAGTTTCAAGTTAGATATATAATAAATGTGACTGTGAAAACTAACCCAGAGTGAAGGAATCTTTTTAGACCTTTGGGCAAGAGAAATAGCTTGGATTTTAAACTCTAACAATGGAATAGTTCACTACAATATTTATGTTGTTGTTGTTAAGTGCTGTCTAATTGGTTCCAACTCATGGGGAACCTGTATAGGGTTTCCAAGGAGTAGCTGGTGGCTAGACACATAATGGAGTCTTGGTGTGGTGTTGTTGGATTAACACGGGACTGCTGATCACAAAGATGATGGTTCAAACTCATCAGCCACTATAGTTCTAGTTTGTGTCTAAATGTAGTTAACTTTAGTCTAAGTTTAAAATCTGAATATAATTTTGTTATGTAGTAATGGGTAGTTAACAAAAATCTTTGTAAGGGTCAGAGAACTTGTTTGAAGGTCTTCGATAGAAAGAAGACACTGCTATTGCTGTCTGATAGATATAGTCAGTGCAGTTGTACTAATAAGTTCACTGATTAGGTCATTGAACAATGGTGCTACAATTGCAAACCCTGCTGCCTCTAGATACAGGTGCTTCTACTGCCTTTGCTGTTGTTAAGTGCTGTCAAGTCAGTTCCCACCCATAGCAACCTTGTATAGGGTTTCTGAAGAGTAGCTGGTGAGTTTGAACCACCAACCTTGCAGTTCAAATGGAATTTGCAGCTCAGCACATTAGCCCACAGTGCCACACCTGAACTTGTTATTGCTTGTCAATGTTCATCACTCTTGTTTTCACCTCACTTACTTCCAGTTCAAAAGCTGAAAATATGTGCATCAGATTGGTGGGGCCTAAGTCATATATCTGGTGCTGCAGTTATAAGACTGATTAAAATATCACCTATCAGCCATTTTCTTCATCATTAGTGAGGTGTCAACATTGCCCATAAAGAGACAGGTTATCCAAACACAAGAAAGGAATTCATAAACACAAGGGGCAGCCAGTAATCGAAAGTAATTACATATAAGAAACATTTAAATAAAAAGATAAGCCAATATTTATTTTAAGGTGACAATAACTAATATAAACAAAAGTTGTCGCATGGCTTGGCGATGCTCTATGAGGGCTGAGGATATAGAAAATATTACAAAAAGAAGAAATGAGCTAAACCTTAAAGAATAAGTTTGAGTAGGCAGAGAAAAGAAGGTAGGGGGAAGGAAGAAGCTATTCCCAAAGAAATTATTAGTATCAGCAATAAATTAGAGAAGAGCTTAGGTGCTTGGGGCAGTTAAGGATACTTAATTAAGTCAGTAAATACTGAGTGATTACTATATGATAGATTAAAGAGTCAAAGGAAACTAAAATAAAATTAAAAAATAGATTAAAGATTGTTGAGATCCAAGAACGCTTTGAGGAAAATTTTATATTTTATACTGTAGAAAACAGAATATTTCTAAAGTTTGGGGAGGAAAATAGTGTTATAAAGTAAACAGAAAATTGCACCATCAACTAGCCAGTGAAATAACTTGGATGTAGGCTGAACTTCTTGAAAAGGCATGAGATGATGACAGTGTGGAATCTCAGCTTTCCCCTGCTTTTTGGAAGGCATTATCATAGATCGTGCAAACACCAGTAACAGATGCAGCTCTCTTAGTTTACACATCAACACTGTTTAGTTTGTAATAAAGTATAAGTTAATTTTGACTTAGCTTGGTCTGCAAGATAAACATTGGACTGTGAACCTCAAGGTTGATGTTTCAAGCCCTTCATCTTCTCTGTGAGACAAAGCCAAGGTTTTATGCTCCAGCAAAAGATTTAAAGCCTTGGAATCCCTATACAGGATAACTATGAATTGGAAAAAACTCCACTGCACTTAACAAAAACAACAACAATCAGATCATCTTTATGTTTATCACTTGAAGGTTTATGTATTACTATTAAATGGCTTTACCCTTATTACCTCCTTAAGTCTGAGTAGTCTATCCACTTAGCGTGCATAGAGAAACTTACAAGGAATGGAAATTTGGTATTTCCAAGTCTCTCCTGTAGAAGTCTTCCTTCTACTGACTGGGCATCAATGTATGTGGTTTCTGAACTTTGGAAAAACAAAACCTTAACTACATTTGTTGTTGATTTAGTTGCCATTGAGTTGGCCTCCAAGTCATAGCAATTTCATGTGTAACAAAGTAGAACTGCTTCATAGGCTTTTCTTGATTATAATCGTTACAGAAACAGTTTGCCAGGACTTACTTATTTGGAGTGACTGGGAAAATCTTCTACAAAATACCTTTTCAAAGAGCTAAGTAGCACTTTAAAGGGCTGTCATCTTGACTGCTGTTTCTATGAGTGTTGATTGTGGATTGAAGTAAAATGAAATCCTGAACAATTTCAATCTTTTCTCTGCTTATTGGTTGTTACTTTTTGGTCCATTTGTGAGGATTTTTGGTTTCTTTGATTTGCAGTGTAATCCATACAGAAGGTCTTTGACCATTATCAATAAGTGCTTCATGTCCTCTTCATTTTCAGCAAGCAACGTTTCTTGTATCATCTGTATATTGCAGTTTATAAATTGGTCTTCCTCCAACCCTGATGCCTCATTGTTTTTCATATAGTCCACTTTATCAGATTATTCACTTAGCATACAGATTGAATAAGTCTGATAAAAGAAACAACCCTGATGTGCATGTTTACTTATTTTAAACCACACAGTATCCTTTTTAGCCTCTTTGTCATGGTACAGGTTTACCATGAGCACAATTAAGTATTCCAACTTTTCACAACATTATTCAAAATTTTTATGATCCATATCTTTTCATAATCAATTAAATGCCTTTGCATAGTCCATAAAAGACCAGCAAACATCTTTCTGTGATTCTCTACTATCTGCCAAGACATATTCTATGGTAAATTGACATTTATCATGTAAGAAAAAGCTTGATTCATTGACAGACTTTCCAATCTCTTTTCATTCACATTTAAGATATAAAAAGAAAGAGAAGTGAGCAGAGAGAGAGGGACCTACCACCACCAAGATAGAAGAGCCAGAAGTTAAGTGTGTCCTTCGGACCTGTGATCCCTGTATTGTGACGCTCTTAGATCCAGGAGAAGATTAATGCCAAGATGTCTGGACAACTCCAAGGAATACTAGGTCTCTGTGTTGCTGAAAGGACACAAGGACCTTTGCCTAAAGCCAACAAAGAGAAGTGCTACCTTTAGAACTAGCAATCTGAATTTGGACACCTAGCCTTCTAAACCAGAAGAGAATAAATTTCCGATTGTTAAAGCCATCCACTTTGGTATTTCTGTTATAACAGCATTAGATAGGTAACAAATACTCCATTCCCCTCCCACTCTGGTAACCACCAAAAAATATTTGTTCAAATGTGAAAACCTTTTCTTGTTTTTTTACAATAGTATCTCATGTAATATTATTCTTTTGTAATTGACTTATTTCTTTCAGCCTAATGTACTCCAGGTTCATCCATCTTAGGAGCCATTTCACAGATTCCTCACTATTCTTTGACTTTGCATAGTGTACTATTGTGTGTATGTAACAGTTTCTTTATCCATTCTTTAGTGGAGGACATTTCATTTGTTTCCATCTTTTTACTATTGTGATCAGTGTTGGGATGATCATGGGTGTGCACATTTCTGTCCTTGTCATGGCTCTTCTATCTCTAAGTAGTGGAATTGCTTTCTAAGGAGCTCTGGTAGTGTAGTGTAGTGGTTACGAATTGGGCTGTGAACCACAAGGTCAGCAGTTCGAAACTACTAGCTGCTTCATGGGAGAAAGATGAGGCTTTCTGCTCTCATAAAGATTTACAAACTCAGAAACCCTGTACATGGTCGCTATGAGTAGGAACCGATTCCACGACACATAACAACAACAACTACAGCAATGGTATTTCTATTTCCAACTTTTTGAGAAAGCATTATACAGTTGTCCACAGTAGTTGTACAATTCACAATCCCACAAGCAGTGTACAAAAGTTCCACTTTCTCCACACTCTCCCTAGCATTTCTTGTTTTCTGTGTGTATTTTTTAATATTTTTTATTAATACTGG
>NW_006408709.1:2540663-2542682 GCF_000296735.1 Chrysochloris asiatica | reverse complement strand
AGGTTTCTGAGAAGCAACTGGTGAGTTTGAACCGTCCACATTGCAGCCCAGTGCTTATCCTACAGTGCCAACACCAGGACTCCAAAAATACAGATATATAACATTAAAAATGGACAGACTTGATAGTGTGAACCTTTATTTGTTATGCTTTCATTTTATACTTCATAGAATTTCAACTTCTAAAAAATTAAATTTGCTGATAAAATAAAAACTCAGACTACTATTTATTTTTACTTCACATAAAACATGTTTTGTTTGTGAATAGTCTTTATTTCCACATGAGCTGTTATCAACACCATAATATCTTTTAATATTTGTTTTTAAAGAACTATAGGAATCATAATCTACTATGTGAGTGTTTAAAACAAATGGATGTAATGTATACATCTAATGAAGATAATTTTATCTTAATTGCAGAATTTGCAAAATAATTATTTACATTGGAAAAATGAAGTATGATAGTTTATAAAATTGTTCTTTATGAATCTTGTTTCTAACTGCTGTCTACTACCCTGTAAATTGTTCCAGATATGACTAAGAATCAAAACACTGCATGGGTAAAATGGTATGGTGGTTAGTAGTGCTCAGCTATTGTGCATACGCACTTGAAGTGAATTCAGACTCTCTAAAACCCTGTACAGGATCGCTATGGGTCGGACCCGACTCAATGGCACTTAACAACAACAACAACAACAATCCATTCAGCTATAATGCAGAAAGTAATTATTTTATTTCTTGTTTATCAAAATTAAATTGAAAACAGACCTCTCTGCCTACTTTAACAAAAATGAGTTTCTGCAAAATGTTTGTGACCCTCAGACATCTAAGAAATAGAAATGAAGGAAAGAGAGCTAAGAGAGTTTTGTGGGAGACATGATGTACCAGACAATCAAAGATACAATTTTGCCCGGCATATTACATTAGGATGAACCTTAATAAGTGTAACATATCTCAAAGGAAAAGAAGAAGGACTGGGGTTTTATTTGTTGTTGTTTCCATGGTGACCTTATGTATAACCGAATGAAATACTATGCAATCCGGCACCATGTCCATGATCATTGGTATGCTTGAGTACACTGTTGTGGTTTTTATGAGGTATCTTTTAACTTCAGAGGCTCATTTTAGCAACAGATCAGACAACATTTTGTTTTGGTCCATAAGGTTTTCATTGGTTAATTTTCAAGAACTATATCACCAAACCTTCCTTTATAGTCTGTCTCAATCTGGAAACTCTACTAAAACCTCTCCACTATAAGTGATAATTATAATACTGGTGGCATAGCTTCCAGAATCACAGAAAGTCATCAGAGGATGACAAACTGGCAGAGAGAGATATGGTTTTATAGAGGCAAGTAGACAAATCATTCACAATTCTAATGAGAATCATGAGGAAGGATAAGATGGAGTTTATCTCACAATATGTGAGGGCAAGGTATTTGTCATTTCTCAGAGCTCAAAAATATTAGAGTATAATGTAACCTCACTGTTTTTGGGGAACATGTGGTTCAGACGAGTTCAGTACTGTCAGATAAAATAACTTGCCAAAATCCAAAAATACTATTAATGGAAAAACTGAAATATGATATTTTAATTTGTACAATAGAATTAAAATGTATCTCAGTATCATTTTAGACACAGTTAAATTCTATGACTGTTCATACATTCTCTGCAGCAAATATCTCATTCAATCATAGACAGATTGAAAAGAAGTAAAAGTGAAAAGGAACCTTGAATGCTTTTTAGTTCTTCAAAATCTCAGGTTCTATACAGGCTCCTCAGTAATCATTGGGAAATTAAAATTTTGGAAATTTCACTGAAGAATTAAACATTACGTCTACTGTGTTCTTACCTGCTACTTTGACTCTTTCCATTGTTCACAGAGACATCAGGGCCACAGAAAGGTAGATCGCTGTCCCAGTTAGACCATTCAATTCTATATTCCTGGAACTTGAAAGTGAAACACATCTGTGCCAGAGGATTTTGGGTAGCAGAGATTTATGTCAGTTTTTTTTTTTTTTT
>NW_006408709.1:2538775-2540563 GCF_000296735.1 Chrysochloris asiatica | reverse complement strand
TTTTCTATTGTCATTTTGCTGTTGTTGTTAAGTGTTGTTGAGTCAGTTCTGATCCATAATGACTCTACATAGGGTTTCCAAGGAGTGACTGGTGGATTTGAACCACTGACCTTGCAGTTCAAACTTACAGGCTGGTCAATAAAGGAAAAGGATGTTTTCAGAAAGAAGTAGGAAAGTTGGACAGAGAGAAAAAAAGAAGAGAGTAAAGTCCAATAGTTGTGTGTTTGGTGTGTGGAAGGGTTGTTAGAAGCAAGAAAGTGAAAACATAGAAATCCCAAGGAAGTCTTTAAGATGGCTTTAGGAATCTAATTTTTTGTAAGTCAATGATGGGTAAAGAGTTCAGTCCAAAGAAACATTGGCATTTGTTTAGTTCTGACAGTAATCATATATACTTAATCCTTAATAATTTATAAAATAAAAGTCTGAGGCTATGGATACTGTTTATGCTTTTCTCAAAAAGATCTAGAAGTAATATGATTATAAAACTTACCTACATTAAAAAAAACAAACAAACAACTCTGACCTTTTCAAAAATTTACATGTATAATAAAATTGCACTTTCAAGGAAATAGAATGCTTAAAACTACAATTTGGTGGGGAAAAGCTGTTTTGCTCTTCCTCTAACTTATCGTATAGCTGGGTCCTTCTTAGCATTCAGTTTCAGTCCAAATGATCCTCCTCAGGAATGTTTTTCTGGTCCACTAATTTCAGCTTTCTACTCCCGTAAAGATTTACACCCTCGGAAATCCTGTACAGGGTTGCTATGGGTCGGAACCGACTCGACGGCACTTAACAACAACAATTTCAGTATAGTCTTCATCGTCCCCTCCATCATTCTCTAGTAAATTACCAAATTTGTTCATGTTAAACAGCTATCAAATCTAAATAATTTTATTTATTTAATTGCTTACTTGTTTATAATCTGTCAACTCTTACTAGAAATTTAAGTTCCAAGAGATTAGGGACCTAGCATATAACAGGTGCTTCCTGAATTGAGGAAAAGTGGTCCGAAAATGATTCAGTGATTTCCTCAACTACATATACAAATCTAGTTAACATCTTGCCTTAGAACAAACTTTCCTGATTTATATACACTCCTTTACTCTTTCTAGTCCATGGCACATAACAACAACAAAAACAACTCTTTCTAGAATATAATTTACTGATCCTCTCTTTAGAAGATGAGGCAGAGCAGCCCAAAATAAGCTGCTGTTAAGTGCTGTCGAGTTGGTTCCAACTCACACCAACACTGCATAGGGTTTCTGGGGCTGTACATTTTTGCTGGAGCAAAACGCCTTTTCTCCCTCGGATCAGCTGGTGGACTTGAACTATCAATCTTGAGGTTTGCCATCCAGTGCTTATCCTATACTCACCGTGTTCTGCTTGTTGTTGTTAAGTGCCATCGAGTCAGTTCTGACTCATTGCAACACGAGAGTTTCCCACAAGCAGCTGTTGGATTTGAACTACCCACCTTGAAGTTGGTGGTCCAGTGCTTAACCTACAGTGCCACATCTTACAATGTTCCTTTTTAATGTTGTTGTTGTTAAGTGCCGTCGAATCAATTCCGACCCATAGCGACCCTGCAGAGGTTTTCCAAGGAGCAGTTGGTGACCTTGAACTGCCGACCTTGCAGTTCAACCAGCTTTGCAGTCTGGTGCATTAACCCACAGCGTCACACCAGGACTCCTCCTTTGCAATAAAACTATGAAATATTACATTCAAGGTTGTACATTTCATTATAAACTAAATATATATGGAGTCCTGGTGTGGCATCATAGGATAAGCATT
>NW_006408709.1:2510591-2538210 GCF_000296735.1 Chrysochloris asiatica | reverse complement strand
TACAGGGTTGCTATGGGTCAGAATGGACTTGATGGTACATATATATACATGTATGCATATAGAGGGAAGGAGCTCTGGTAGCGTAGTGGTTACGAATTGGGCTGCAAACCTTAAGCTCAGTGGTTCGAAACTACCAGCTGCTCTGCGGGAGAAAGATGAGGCTTTCTACTCCAGTAAAGATTTACACCCTCAGAAACCCTGTACAGGGTCGCTATGGGTTGGAACCTACTCGACGGCACATAACAACAACAACAACAACATACATATAGAGAGGTATAGATATATGGAGTCCTGGTGTGGTCTGCAGGTTAATGTGATGGACTGCAAGGTCAGATTTGAACTGCAAGGTGAGTGGTTCAAACTCACTAGTTCTACTCGGGAACTTTACACAGAGTCACTATGAGGCTGAGTGGTTACCTACTCAATGTGGTACTTAACAACTGTATAAATAGATATGTGTGTGTGTATGTATATATATATATGTGTATACATATACACATATATATGCACACACACACACACATATATATATATACTTTAAATAGATATAAAGTTGAATCACAAGGTCAATTCAAGAAACAACAAAACCTGAGTTCAGAAGACAAACATGAGTCTTTTAGGGGTAGGACATTATGATTTATGAAGAGAGACTGAAAGTACCCAAAAGAGTACAACAGAGTCTAGTAGTAACTAGACTGTTTTGGGATTCTGACAAACCACAGAGAAAAAAGGGAGGGACACACATAGAAAAATGAAGAGAACAGTAGAATAACACAATCCATATATACAAGCACTCATACAAATTCCTTGCAAAATTAGAGTTCTTAGCACTAAATTTATATTGCTATTATTAGACTTATAGTAAAAATGAAGATCCATACTGAAATTACCCACCACTTTCAGGCATAGAGGGAAGTAAAAGAAACTACATGATGTTTCTGGTAAAAATGCCATCATTTATATGTTGAACTTACTCAAAAAGTGTCTAATTTGAAAAATATCCCCATTCCTTTCAGGGTGCCTCACAAAATGAAAAAGAGGTACTGTAAGTTTTACATAAAGGAGAAGATAAGCAAAGTAGGGTTAACACCATGATGATTTTCCTGGAAGTGTGTCTACTGAATAGTGAAATAATCATCCAAGTGAATAATCTCCCTTGTTGAAATTTCAAAGAACAAGATTGGCTGTTAGTGTCTTGAGAACATTTTGCTTCTCTGAAACTTTTAAAAGAATTCAGGCCAAAGTCTTTATTCAGCTGAAGAGTTCTAACAAGGTTTATCCCTTTTTACCAATTCCAAAGGAAGAGGTTGAAGAGGAAATGTTGAAACAGAGGGGTGATTTCAAAAACAAATTTTGCTTTCCTAGAAGAAAACTCCAGTGATCATTATTGAAGTGAGTATAAAATGAAGGCAATATGTATCTTGGATGTAAGAAACCTGATTACAGTGAATATTGTTAAAATATGATTTATTATTATTCTGTATTAAAACTGTAATACCAGAAATATGTTGATCTTTGTTTTATTGACTATGTAAAGGCTTTTGATTGTGTGGATCATGACAAACTATGGACAGCACTGAAAAGGATGAGTATTCGATAATACTTAACGATGCATTTGAGGAGCCTGTTTATAGACCAACAGGCAGTTGTTGTTCTAACAGAATAAGGGAACATCTAAGGATTTAAAATTAGGAAAGGTGTGTGCCAGGGTTGTATTTGTTCACCATGTATATTCAATTGGTATCATGAGCAAATAATCTCAGAAGCTAGATTATACGAAGAAAAACGTCATGAGGATAGGCGTAAGATTCATTGTTTTTGTTGTTAGGTGCCACCAAGTCGGTACCGACCCATAGCAACCCTATGAATAACAGAGCGAAACAATGCCTGGTCCTGGGCCAAACTCACAATTGTTGCAATGCTTGAGCCCATTGATGCTGCCACTTTGCCAATCTATTTCGTTGGGGGTCTTCTTCTTTTTCTTGGACCCTCCACCTTACCAAACAAGATATCCTTCTCCAGTGACTGGTCTCTCCTGACAATATGTCTGAAGTATGAGAGATGAAGTTTGGCAATGCTGGCCTCCAAGGAGCGCTCTGGCTGCACTTCTTCCAATACAGATCTGTTGGTTCTTTTGGCAGTACATGGCACTTTCAATATTCTTCTCCAACACCATAACTCAAATGCATCAATTCTTCTATAGTCTTCCTTATTCACTGTCCAGCTTTCACATGAATATGAGGTTATTGAAAATACCATGGCTTGGGACAGGTGCACCTTAGTCCTCAAGATAACATCTTTTCTCTTCAACACTTTAAAAAGGTCTTGTGCAGCAGATTTGTCTAATGCAATACATCATTTGATTTCTTGGCTGCTGCATCCATGAGTGTTAATGGTTGATTCAAGAAGAATGAAGTCCTTGACAACTTCAATCTTTTCTCCATTGATAAGAATGTTGTTTATAGGTTCAGTGGTAAGGATTTCAGTTTTCTTTACATTGAGATGCAATCCATACCTAAGGCTGTTGTTTTTTATCTTCATCAGTATTTTAAGTCCTCTACACTTTCAGCAATCAAGGTTGTATCATCTGCATGTCGCAGGTTGTTAATGAGTCTACTTCTAATCCTGATGCCATGTTTCTCTTCATATAACTCAACTTCTTGGATTATTTGCTCAGCATACAGGTTGAATAAGTATGGTGAAAGAATACAACCCTGTCACACACCTTTCTTTTAATTTTAAACCATTCAGTGTTCCCATGTTTTGTTTATAACAACTGCCTCTTGGTCCATGTATAAATTCCTAATAAGCACTATTAAGTGTTCCAGTACTCTTATACTTTACAATGTTGTCCATAGCTTGCCATTATCCACACAATCGAAAGCCTTTGCATAGTCAATAAATCACAGGTAAACAACTTTCTGGTATACTCTGCTTTCAGCCATGATCTATCAGACATCAGCAGTGATATTCCTTGTCCCACACCCTCTTCTGAATCTGGCTCAAGACTCTGGAAGTTCTCTGTCTATGAAAGATTCATTAACAATTTGCAATATGGAAATGATACAGTTGTGCTTGCTGAAAGCAAAGAGGACTTAAAATCAAATACCACAGCCCTCAGTTTGGGTTGCACCTCAATGTAAAGAAAATAAAACTCCTCACCACTGACCTATAAATAATATTCCAATAAAAGGTGAAAAGATTGAAGTTTTCAACGGCTTCATTTTGCTCAGATCAAGCGTCAACACTCAGGTAAGCAGCAGTCAAGAAATCAAATGATGCATTAGGCAAATCTGAACTACAAGACCTCTTTAAAGTGTTGAATAGCAAAATGTGCATTTAAGGACTAAGGTGCAACTGACGCAAGTGTGGGATTTTCAATAACATCATACACATGTGAAAGTTGGACAGTGAATAAGGAAGACCATAGAAGAATTGATGCATTTGAGCTGTGATGTTGGAGGGGAATATTCAAAGTATCATGGACTGCCAAAAGAATAAACCAATCTATTTTGGAATAAGTGTAATCAGAGTGCCCCCTTGATGCCAGGACGGCCAGACTTTGTCATTCACACTTCAGACATATTGTCAGGAGGGACCAGTCCTTGGAGTATGATACCATGTTTGGTAAAATAGATGGTCAGAGAAAATGAGGAAGACCCTGATTGAGATGGATTGGCATAATGGCAGCAGCAATGGGTTCAAACATAGCAATGACTGTGAAGTTGATGCAGGACTGGACAGTGTTTCATTCTGTTTTGCATAAGGTCACTATGAATTGATACCAATCTGATGGCTCCTAATAACAACTACAACTACTAAAATATATGACATTTGAAAAATATGCATGTGCTATAGATTCATGGGTGGTACAAATGGTTTATTATTGACTTTGGCACTGTAGGATAAGCACTGAACTGCCATCCATAAGATTGGTGGTTCAAACCTACCAGTCACTCCTTGGAAACCCTATATAGTGTCACTAACTTGATGGCTCTTAATAAAAACAACACTAACCCATAGAAAAGATTGGATGCACTAGTTACTAATGAGCTAAGACAGAAGAATTATGAAATGACCATAAGACATGGAAGGAGGAATTACACTGTTGATATCAGATGCACTCTGACTGAAAGCAGAGAATACCACAAGGAAGTTTATTAGGGCTTTAATGATTATGCAAAGGCATTGGACTGTGTGAATCATAACAAACAATTGTGAAGAATAGGAATTCCAGAACACTCCATCGTGATCATGAGAATCCTGTACATAGACCAAGTGGCAGTGTTTCGAACAGAAGAAGGGTATTGTGAATGATTCAAAATCAGGAAAGATATGTGTCATGGTTTTATACTTTCACCATACTTATTCAGTCTGCATACATAGCACATAAACAGATGAACTGGATTGTATAGAGAACAATGTGGCTTCAGGATTGAATATACAACTTCAATATACAGATGCTGCAATTTTGCTTGCTGGAATGGAGGAGGACTGAAATACTTACTGATGAAGATCAAAGACTACAGCCTTCTGTATGGATTGTACCTCAGTGTAAATAAAAACAAAAACTAAAATCCTCACACCTGGACCAATAAAATAACATTATGATAAACTATGAAAAGATTGAAGTTGTTGAATACTTTATTTTTTGTATGTGATAGTTATGGTTTTGTGCCAAATAGGCTTTGCCATGATTCTCAGTGCTTTAGAAGTTAAAAATGTACTTATCAGCTCCATAATGAGACTTAATATGATGCAATCATTCCCAAGGTATGATCTGATGTGATAAACTCTGATCTGAAGCAACTATGCTATACAAATCTTCACTTATATGATGTTAATGAGGCCGTACACAATCTATAAGACTAGGTTATATCTGGAGCTAATCTCTTTTGCGATATAAAAGCTCAGAGTGACCTACTAACACCAAGATACTAACACCAGTCAGAAGTGCAGTTTGTCTATTGGATCTGAGGTCCCTGCACTGTGAAGCTCCTAGATTCAAGGGAAGATTGATGCTAAAATGTATGGCTATCTCAGCCTATAGGTGGTAAAAGGAGACATGGACCTTTTGATAGAGCTAACAAAAAGAAAGTCTTCCCCTAGTGTTGGCACTCTGAATTTGGATTTTTGGCCTTCTAAACCTATGCGAGAATGAATTTCTAGTTGTTAAAACCATTCACTTGTGGTGTTTCTGTTATAGCAATGTTAGATGACAACGTTATAGCAACTGCTTGGATCCTCAATCAATCCTCATGGAAGCAGTTGTGGTGGTTGTGTACCACCAAGTCGATTCTGACTCATAACCACCTTGTATGGATTTCCAAGACTAAATTTTTATTGGCTCAGAAAGCCTCATCTTTATCCTAAGAAGCTACTGGTAGATTTGAACTGCTGATCTTTCAGTTAAGAGCCCAGCTGTAATCCACCACATTGCCAGGGCCCCATGGAAGCAGCAGTCAAGAAATCAAATGAAGGAGTGGAGCCCGCGTCCATCCTGTGAATACAGCCCTCTTGCTGCTGCATAGTCGTCACCGCTGTTTCACACTTGCCACTTCCAATCTCACTATGGATGATGATATCGTTGTGCTAGTGGCAGACAATGGCTCCTGCATGTGCAAGGCCAGCTTCTCAGGTGACGACGCTCCCCGGGCTGTCTTCCCTTTCATCGTGGGGTTCCCCCCGCATCAGGGCATCATGGTGGGCATGGGCCAGAAGGACTCCTACGTGGGGAATGAGGCCCAAAGCAAGAGAGACATCCTGACGCTCAAGTACCTCATGAGCACGGCATCGTCACCAACTGGGATGACATGGAGAAGATCTGGCACAATACCTTTTACAACGAGCTGCGTGCTGCTCCAGAGGAGCTCCCTGTGCTGCTGACCAAGGCCCCCCTGAATCCTAAGGCCAACCGTGAGAAGATGACCCAGATCATGTTCGAGACCTTCAACACCCCCACCATATATGTCGCCAACCAGACTGTGCTGTTCCTGTATGCCTCTGGCCGCACCACTGGCATTGTGATGTATTCCGGAGATGGGGTCACCCACACTGTGCCCATCTATGAGGGGTATGCCCTCCCCCATGCCATTCTGCGTCTGGACCTGCTGGCCGGGACCTGACAGACTACCTCATGAAGATTCTCACGGAGAGGGATTACAGCTTCACCACCACAGCTGGAAATCGTGCGTGACATTAAGGAGATGCTCTGTTACATCCCTCTAGACTTCGAGCAGGTGATGGCCACAGCAGCTTCTAGCTCTTCCCTGGAGAAGAACTATGAGCTACCAGATGGGCAGGTCATCACTATCCGCAATGAGCGATTCCGCTGCCCAGAGGCTCTCTTTCCTGGCAATGGAATCCTGTGGCATCCATGAAACCACCTTTATTTCCTTCATGAAGTGTGACATGGACATCCGTAAGGACCTCTACACCAACACAGTGCTGTCTGGTGGTACCACCATGCGCCCAGGCATTGCCACAGGATACAGAAGGTGATCACAGAGCTGGCGCGCAGCACCATGAAGATCAAGATTATTGCTCCCCCTGAGCGCAAATACTCTGTGTGGATTTGTGGCATCCATGAATCCTGGCCTCGCTCTTGACTTTCTAGCAGATGTGGATCAGCAAGCAAGAGTACGACGAGTCCGCCCCCTCCATCATCCACCGCAAATGCTTCTAGGCGGACTGTTCTTAGTTACGTTACACCCTGTTCTTGACAAAAACTTAACTTGCGTAGAGACAGAGAGAGAGAAAAAAAGATGAAATTGGCATGGCTTTATTTGTTTTGCTTTTTGATTTTTTGTTTGTTTGTTTGTTTGTTTGGCGTTTGACTCAGGATTTAAAAACTGGAACGCTCAGGGTGACAAGCAGTTGGAGCGAGCATCCCCAAAGTTCTACAATGTGGCTGAGGACTTTGATTGTACTTTTTTTTTTTCTTTTAAATAGTCATTCCAAATAATGTGCGATGCCATGTTACAGGAAGCTCCTGCCTTCTCAAAAGCCACCCTGCTTTCCCCTAAGGAGAAAGGGCCCAGTCCTCCCCCACCCCCTCCAGATCTACACAGTGTGGGGGGTGGGAATCCACAGCATTGCTTTTGTGTAAATTATGTAATCCAAATTGTTTAGAACAATCTTCCTCCTTAATACTTGTTCTTTTTATTTTCTTTTATTTTGAATGGTCAGCCATTGAGGCACCCCACCTTCTTTGTCCCCCAACTTTAGAAATATGAAGGTTTTTGGTCTCCAGGAGTTGGTTGAGATGTGGAGAAAGCCAGAGTTTCACTGTACACTGACTTTGACCCGTGCAATAAAAGTGCACACCTTAAAGAAAAAAGAAAGAAAGAAAGAAAGAAAGAAATCGAATGAAGCAATCCATTAGGCAAATCTGATGCAAAAGACTTCTTTAAAGAATTAAAGAGCAAAAATACCACTCTAAGAACTACGGTTCCCCTAACCCAAGCCATGCCATTTTCAGTCATCTCATACGTATATGAAACTGGGAAATAAGTAAGGAAGATAATAGAGGAATCAATGTATTTGAATTATGGTGTGGTTGAAGAATATTGAAAGAACTGTATGAATTGCCAGAAGAACAAAATATTAGTCCTCAAAGAAGTACTACCAGAATGCTCTTGAGAAGCAAGGATGGTGGGCTATTATCTCTTTTATCTTGAACATATTGTCAGGAAGGACCAGTCTCTAGAGAAGGACATCATGCTTTAAAAAATGGACGGTCAGTGAAAAAAGGAAGACCCTCCCTCAGTAGAGATGACTTGACACAGTGGCAGTAATAAATGATCCAAACATAATAATTGTTAGGAAGGTGCAAGATTGGGCAGAATGAAACGCTAGGTGTCAGAAATAACTGGATGGCATCTAACAATAACAGCAATATGATCCTATAAAAGCCAGGGTGGTGCAACAGTTAAGTGCTAAGATGCTAACTAAAATGTTGAAGGTCTGAGCCTAGCTGCTGATCTGAAAAAAAAAAGACCTGGTGATTTGCTTCCATAAAGCCTAGGAAATTCAATGGGCAGTTTTACTCACTACAAGTTGAGCTCAACCTTCTGGCATATTAAAACAATAACAACTGATGTAAAGGTTGAAGGGTCAAACTAATCCAGCAATGACATAGAAGAAATTTCTGGTGATCTGTTTCCATAAAGATACGGCCGAGAAAATCTTCTGAAAAAATTCTACTCTGGAACAAATCAGATTACAGTGAGTTGAAATTGACCAGATGACAATGAGTATATGTTCTTAAGGGGCAGAATCAGTATTGCTCATGTGCTTCTCTGGGTTTAATGCATTGGACTGCAAGGTCGGTTTGAACCATAAGGTCGGCAGTTTGAGGTTTTGGTACTTTTGGACATTGCCACTTTACGTCTCTATTTCTCATTTTTTTCACTCTATGAAAAAACTAATATTCATAGTAAATGACTAAAATATACTAATATATGGAAACCAAAGTGATTACTAGGTAAAGAAGTAAGGGAGAAAGGAAAAGTTTGTGCTTAGAGGGCACTGCAGTTCTGTTTAAAATGATGGGAAATTTTAGAAGTGTATAGTAAGTATGGAGTTCTGGTGTGGCACTGTGTAAAAAGCATTAGACTAAAAGATCAGTTTGAACTGCAAGAATCGGCAGTTCAAACTCGTCAGCCACTCCTCAGAAAACCTACACAGGGTTGCTCTGAGTTAGAAGCCACCAGATAACATCTAACAACCACATAGTAGTAGTTATGGGTGTACAACATTATGAGCATAAATAATGTCATTGAATTTTACATGCAAAATTTTTGAAATAGCAAATATTTTGTTATGCACATACGTATCAAAACAAAACCAAATATTAATTTAATTAGAATTTATGTGTGCTGGGTCTTAGTTCCAGGAGAAATATGAGACTTTCTGCTTCCACAGATTTGGAAACGATATACTTGAACAAATTTGATAGCACATAGCAACAGTCATAGCTCCAGATTATTTCAGAATGGCCCCAGTGAACCTCATCTCCCTTATGTGCTTGCCTTTCTACATTGTATCAAGTTTGTGTGACTAACAGAATATGGCAGAGTGATAGTGTGAAATTTCCAAGTTTAAGTCATAAAGGATATTGCCACTTTTGCTGTAATTTCAACTGTCTATTTCATCACAAAAGAATCTGCTGTCTGCCATTGAGTCTATTCTAACTCATAGTGACCCTATAGGACAAAGTGAAACTGCTCCATAGAGTTTCATATGGTGTAATCTTTATGAGATCAGTTTACCAGTTTATCTCTCTTTTGGAACTGCTGGTTGGTTCAAATCAGCCACCTAACTATTATCAGTCAAGTACATAAACATTGTGCCACCAGGTCTCCTTGGAAAAAAAATAACATGTATTTACAAGATAACAAAGAAATACATGGATTAGAAAGACTTTCCTATTCTACCCTTGTATTTAAATATAGGAGTCCTGGTGTGGTGCTGTGGGTTAATGTGCTGGACTGCAAAGTCAGTTTGAACTGCAAGGCCGGCGGTTCAAGCTCACCAGCCACTCCTTGGAAGCCCTATACAGGGTCGCTATAGGTTGGAACCAACTCGACGGCACTTAACAATAAACAAAATTTAATTATAGAATAGAAAAATTAGAAAATTCTCAATTTGCAGTCTTTTGATTAGAAAATTATACATTTTTTTATTGTTAAGTTACAGTGTTGTTGTTATTAAGTGTCATTGAGTCAGTTCTAACTCATAATGATCCTGTATAGGGTTTCCAGGGAGCAGCTGGTGAGTTGGAACTGCCACCCTTGCGGCTCAAACTGACTGTGTGGTCCAGTGCTTATCCTACAGAGCCACACCAGTACTCCTAATTTACAGTAGTTATCAATATTAAGAGTTCAGCAGTTATTTTAGTATTGTTGTAATTGTTAAAAGCTATAGTCAATTCCTACTCACATCAACTGTATGTACAACAGAACAAAATACTTCATCTGCATCATCCTCACAATCACTGTGATGTTTCAGCACATTGCTATAGCCACTGATGCAATCTATTTCATTGAGGGTCTTCCTTTACCAAATATGTTGTCCTTCTCCAGTGACTGGTCCCTGCTGATAACATGTCCAAAATACTTGCTAGTATTCATGCCAAACTTGCTTCTAATGAGCAATCTGGCTATCCTACTACTTCTGGCATTCCATGGTATATTCAGTATTCTCAGCCAGAAAACATAATTCCAGGGCATAAATTCTTGTTTTATTTTCCCTATTAGTTGTGCATCCTTCAGATGTATATGAGGCAATTGAAAATACTATGGTTTGTGTCTGGTGCAATGTAGTCTTCATAGTGATTCATGCTTTTTTACCACTTTAAGAAGTATTTTGCAATTTTGAGGTTCTTGATGCAATGTGCCATTTGACTTCTTTATCGTTGCTTCCATGTGCATTGATTGTGGATATAAGTAAAATACAATCCTTGGCAACTTCAATCTTTTCTCCATTTATCATGTTGTGATGCATTTGTCCAGTTGTGAGTACTTTTCTTTCTTTATGTTGAGGTGAAATCTAAACTGAGCTTTGGCCTTTATCAGTAAGTGCCCTAAGTCCTCTTTGCTTTCAACAAGTAAGGTTGCGTCATTTGCATACTACAGGTTGTTAATGAGTCTTTCTCCAATCTTAATACCGTACTATTCTTCATATAAGGAGCTCTGGTAGCGTAGTGGTTACGAGTCGGGCTGCCAACTGCAAGGTCAGTAGCTCAAAATTATCAGCGGTCCCATGGGAGAATGAGACATTCTGCTCCTGTAAAGATTTACAGCCTTGGAAACCCTGTGCAGGGTCACTATGAATTGGAACCAATTCCATGGTACTTAACAACAACAACAACATTCTTCATATAGTCCAGCCTTTCAGACTATTTGCTCATCAATGTTGTTGTTGTTAAGTGCTGTTAAGTCAGTTCTGACTCATAGCGGACCTTGAGGTTCAAACTGACTTTGCAGTCTAATGCATTATCCTGCAGCAGTTGAATAAATATCGTGAAAGGATACAACTCAGACACACACCTCTCCCAGTTTTAATCAAAATAATTCTGTTCAAATGACTGCCCCTCAGTCAATGTACAGGTTCCACGTAAGCACAGTTAACTGTTCTGGAATTCTCATTCCTTGCAATGTTGCCCATAATTTGTTATGATTCACAAAGTAGACTGAATTTGGAATGTTAGTAAAATACAAGTATAGATCTTTTTGAGATTCTTTGCTTAATCTAAAATCTATCAGATATCAACATTGAGATTCCTATTTTCTATTTCTTCTTCAGAATGTGACTTGAATTTCTGTTAGATTCCTGTTAATGCACTGTTGCAACTGTTATGAATAATCTTCAGCGAAATTTTACTTGTGTGTGATATTAAAAATAATTATTTGATCATTTCCACTTTCTGTTGGATCACCTTTCTTTGTAATGACATGTAAATGGATCTCTTCTGGTTGCGTGGCCAGGTAACTGTCTTCTAAATGTCTTGACATAGATGAGTAGCCACTTACAGCATTGTAATAATTTGTTGAAACATCTCACTTGGTACTCTTCTGATTTCTGGAAATATTCCTTAATACTTTAAGTTTTTGATCATATGCTACCTCCCGATATAGCTAAATGTAGACCATTTCTTGTGGCAGAGAATCTATTTATTCCTTCCATCTTCTTGTGTGTTGCTTCTTGCATGGTTCAATATTTTGCCCATTGTTTTGCAATATAGGTTCCTTCAATATTTTAAATTGAGGCTTGCATTTTCCTTCAGTTCATTCAGCTTTTGTATTGTTGCCTTTGGGTGTTCTAACCCTAAGTTTTGCACATTTCATTGTAATACCTTACTTTGTTGTCTCAAGCTGCTCTTTAAAATCTTCAAGGCAGATCTTTAACATTTCTGCAACTTTCTTTAGATACTCTACATTTAAAAGTCACTTTCAGAGTCTCTTCTGATGTATATTTTGGCTTTTGCTTTATTTCTTGTCTTTTAAATGGCCTTTCGTATTCTTCATCATGTATGATATTTTTTATGTCATTCCACAACTTGTTTCGTCTTTGATCATTAGTGTTCAATGCATGAAATATATTCTTAGATGGTGTTGACATTTAGGTGTGATATACTCAAGGTTGTAGTTTGGCTTTCTCAGAATTCTTTAAATTTCTTCAGTTACATTTTGAAATGACTATTATTAGTCATTTTATTTGAACAGTACTAAGCCTTTAAACAACATAAAGTTTTCAAAATACTGAAATAGATTTCTTAGATCATCTAAAAAGTGGATGAAACAAAACTAAGAGCAATATTCCTTTCCATAGAATTGAAGTTGCTTGCAGCCAGACTTATGTGTAGAATATCAAGATCTAATTTTGATGTGAATGAAATGAATATAACAACAGAATTGATGTAAAGGAAAATATAGATTTTCCTAATGAAACATGTACTCATTTCCTGTTATGTATGAGCTTATGGAGCCTTATATGCTATCTTAGCAACAGATTTTGAGTATTGCTTATTAATTGAGGCCCTACAAAATCTCTGTCTCCCTTGTATTTTTAAGAGGGTTAATGTGCAGTATTTGTACATGTTTTCTTTAGAATCTTTTCTTTGTTTGAATATCATGCTGCCCTACTTTTAAATGTTTTTATAAATGAGTATGAAGACACTGCTTTTCAAAGTCTCAAATGAGTAATGAGTTTGTCACAGATTTCCCCTAAAAATGTGATAAAAGGGTCAGAGTACTTCCCGTCTACCCAACTACTCCCTACTTAGAATGATCACCTTGCCTAACTGACAGGCTTTAGTTACATCATTATCAAGCCCTTTAGCTTGCACATCCATCTCTGTATGTCAGGCCTATTTAAATATAACTCTCCCTTAGTTTGGGAGAGGGGATATCTGTTAATAAAGACTGTTGTTTAGCTTTTCATTTAATCATAAATAAAGGAAAATTTAAAACCTTCTGAGTTTGTCACATGTTCTGTAGTGTCTACCCCATGGGGGCAGGAAAAAAAAAGACTAATTTTCTCAAAACTAGGAGGTTTTATAATATTTAATTCATTTGTGTTAGGCATGTTTTTTAAAGTGCAAATATGTTTTCACCTGGTTAGGCCTATTTATAATTTATAGTCTATATACATTACTCTGATCAAGATATGAGTGCTTGCTTGTTCTTCTCTTTATCTAGTAAGAAAGAAAGAGATAGAAATTTTTTTCTCCATAAAAGAGAAAATAATTTTCAATTATGTGCCATTGTGGGGTCAAAAAGAAGGGTGACCTGTCACCCTGAAAGTTTTACGGCATGAGCTATAGGCAGAAGGATGATGGTGAACATTTGGATATCAAACATGAGAGGAGAGAAAATCCAGTTTGTGAGAGGAGCAGACAGAACAAAGTTAGTCGAGTTAGAAAAAGTAAATATTACCAACTTTAAAATTACATATCTAAAATTCTGGTGGTGATAATTGCTATCCAAGTTTTAAAGACTGGAGTAGAAATTCTTATTGAATCTTATCTCTGTGTCCCAAGTGATATAATTGAAAGACTTTACTTATGTTCAATTTGTCGTTTTCTTGTTCTATCTCTGAATGGTCCAAATGTTGAATCACAGTACAAAAAGATGTTTGAGCAGTAGCTATTCATGATCTCAGGAACAAAAGTCTGTACTTTCAATGAAATTTGAAATATACCTGCTTCTGGGAGTATCCTTAAGAGTCAGAGGTATAAAGGAATAGAAGGATGGGAGATGAGCACATTAAAGTTGGAAAGTGTCCAGAATCCAGGCCACACTGTAGGTTAATATGTCTATCAAAGCAAATTTCCTAGTTATTACAGTTTCAAAACTAGTCTTAAAAGCTCTTGTTAATGACCTGGTAATTGTTTTAATAGCTCTTCAGTCAAGTGTGAAGTGTTACTACATTTGGCATGTCAGCAGTGTATGAAGGATGTGAAAGTTCATTCCTAGTGTTTCTAGAGTATCATTAAGCATTCTTGTTTACATTTTTCTTAGTAACAAAAATTTATTTACTGTATCCCTGAAACTTGTCTTTGGCTTCTTAGGTTCAGGTTGATTCTGTGAGAGGAGTGTTGATACTCAGGCTTTTCATGTTTCGAAGCTGCTTCTGTAGTTAGCAGAGGAGCTATCTCTTTCAAATTCCTTCTGTTTCTTACACAGGAAGAAGTGTCCTCAAATCTCAAAGGGAAAGTAAGCTGTAGTAAGCTTTTGTTTGCATTTACATTTAGTGAATATTCATAATTCATTTATTTCACAAATATTTATTAAACGACTATTATGCAATAGACACAAAATTCTAGACAGTGTGAATATCACACTGCACAAAATTATATGATGCTAAGGAGAATATATTCTAATAAGAGAAACAGAACATGCGTATGCACACACAAATGAAGGAGAAAGTTTGCAGAAAAGTGGAATCAGAAAGAAGATAATGGAAAATGTCCACAAGCATTTTGAAGCTGTCCACACCCATGTGTTTATATAGAAAAATATATGTATTGGCATATACATACATGCGTGACACATATTTTGAGCAAATACATGAAATAAGGGAGAAAGGACATCAAGAATTTATCTGGTAGAAGAAAATTTCAAGTAGAGAGAATAGGAAGTGCCGCGGTCTTAAAGTAGAATCATACAACAACAAAGAGACTAGTGTGGCTGGAACATTCATAGAGCAGTGTCAGATCATGTAAGTTACGTAAGGAGTGGAAGGGGTAGATCATATGGCCTTATAAGCTAACTTCAAGACTGTTTTTTCCTTTGAATGAGTTGAAAAAGTTTGGAGCAGAAGAGTCATGTGATTTGAATTATATTTTGAAAGATTTCTCTGGGTATTCAAGAGATGTGATTGATGTGTGAAAATATAGGGAGGGGGAGGATCAAAGCTGGAAGACTATTTAGGAATCAGTTGTAATTATCCAAATGAGAGATGGTTAACTAGGATTATGATGTTGGAGAGTGATAGCTGATAAATTCTAGATATAGTATTTTGTAGACAATGCTGAGGAGACTTACTGACATACTGGTTGTGGGATGAGACAGAAAGTGAGTGAAGAATGACTCCAAAATATTTATCCTAGCAACAGAAAGACTGAGTGTTTATTTAACAAGATTGAGAATATTGAGTACCTATTGTATGTCAAACATGATAGAGCCAGTGAGTGACAGAGATAGAATTTAGGACATGGATAGCAGATACTTTGTTTTGGGGTGTCCAATAAGCAGTATAGGAGTCTTGGTGTGGTGCTGTGGTCTGTCTAATGTGTCAGACTGCAAAGATGTCTGAACTGCAAGGTCGGTGGTTCAAGCTCAATAGCTGCTTCTTGGAAACACTATATAGTGTCACTATGGGTCAGAATTGACTCAACAACGCTTAACAAAAACAACAATAAGCACTATGTTGTTTTGTCTCCTTTCTAATAATGAGTGCAAACATGATGCCTGCAACTACATGAATTACTTTGTGACTATGAGGTGATGGATCAGACAGAGTTTAGACAAGAATTGGATGGCACATTCAAATCTGGCATTTGAGAGTTCAATAAAGTGGGGCAGTTTGCCAGATAACTAAAAGGAAGAGTTAGATCCTTTGAGCTTGCAATCATGGGGAACCATTATCACCAGTGTGGATTGAGAAACAAGAGAAAGAGTGATTTCCAAAACCTGAAGTGAGCTGTAACCAAATCCTTAGGAGTTGGATGCTCTACAGGAACTTTCACCATGATCTTAGGCAGAGGAATTCAACTTCTAATATGCCTTAGCCTAAAATGGGAGGATCAAGGGATATGTGTGTTCTCACTTCCTACTTTTCCTACACCTTTTTTTTTTTATAGAAGGTGTAGGAATATGCCATAGAAGGCAACCTGTAAGTAAGTAGACCAAGGTACAGTTATGTTGACCTGAAAGTTCTGTGGGGAATGTCTAGTATGACAATACACTTAAAGATGAAAAGCTAACATGGGAGGATAGTAGAACAAACAAGTAGAAAATATACAGATATACTAGTTATTTTAGATCTCATGTTACCATTCTTGAAGAATAGTCAAAGTGATTAATGTTGGTATAAGATTGCCAATCAAAACTACCAATTGTATTAAATTTCACAGTTTTCCAACTTTTATGTTCCTGGATCCACATTGATTTTAGTTATCATGTTTCTGTAGTCTCCTTCAATCTATGAGAGTTTCTTACCCTTTCCTTGTTTTTTATTACCTCAATAATATGGAAAGGGACTTGTTAGTTATTTTGTAGAATATTCTTCAGTTTTTGTTGGTTTGATGCCTATGGTGATTAGATTATGTATTTAGGCCAGAATAACACAGAAGTGATGAGCCCTTCTCAGTGTACCGTATTGTGTGGCACATGCTATTAATATGTCTTTTTAAATATTTACTATTGATTTATGTACTTATTAATATGTTTTAATACTGATTATGTTAACTTTGATCTATTGGTTAAAATGTTCTCAGCCAAATGAAGTCATTACATAACTTTATTGTTTAAGCCACTTTCAGTCAGAATGCATTGTAGCAGATAAAACAAACCTTCTAGTTGTCTTGCTATTCTTTATTGCACCTTATCTACTGAATGACCAAATGATAATTTAAACAAGAGTCTTTAAATGAATATGTACTTTTGGAAAGAGTCAATTTATGGAAAGACAGATTTGTCTTGTCATCTGCTGACCTTTACATTTTCTAAAACTGAATAGTAAGTGTATGATCACAATAGGGATCCATAGTGATGAAGTTAAAGTTAGAAGGAGTTAGAAAGATCATCAGTTTAATCTTCTGAGTAACTACAAAATCTTCTTCGCCAAATTTAATGAGGGCTTGATCATATTGTAAATAGTGTACTACATTGCAAATTAGCACCTTTTTTTGCCCAGGCTGATCTTTATTTTTAATTCTTCATACTGAGTTCAATTTTGTCTTGCCATTATTTTCCCCATTGACTCTATCCACTGAGACTTGTCAGAAAAAAAAAATAAATCCAAAAGAATCTTAGCCTTTCGCATTTAGCCTTTTAAACATTTAAAATATTAATTGTGTTTTATAGAATTAGATATGAGGGTAAAGGAAAAGATGAAAGATAAAACTGATATGTTGGTTGGTATCAATAGCTTAATCAACTTCATTTGGCTGTAGTTGTTTATCTCTAAAATCATTAAATTATTTAAATAACATCCATAAACCAGGAGTCCTGGTGTGGAGCTGAAGGATGAGCAATGGACTGCAAGGCCGGTTGAACCACAAAGTCGGCAGTTCAAACTCACCAGCCATTTCTAGAAAATACTATACAGGATTGTTATGAGTTGGAACCACTTTGATGACACTTAACGACAACAAATAAATGGATAGATGTAGGATCTCTGGTAGTGAAGTGGGTTATGAGCTGGCTGCAAACCACAAGATGAATAGTTCTAATCTCCCAGTCTCTCTGCAGGAGAAAGATGAGTCTTTCTACCCCATAAAGATTTAAAGTCTTGGAAACTGTACATAAGGTCACTATGAGTCAGAACTGACTCAGTGGCACATAGCCAACACTACCATAAACCTATTAATTATTTGTACACATTGTCTTTTCTTACCAAGATGGATATTTAGAGAGAATTAGTTAGGAAAACATGAAACACGGTAAAAAATGTATTCCCCAAATTTCAATGATAATATGATAAAACTTTATTTCTCATTGAAACAATTGTCCACAACAGATTTTCTTTCATGTACAATCCTGATACTCATGCTTCCTACACTGTAGCTCTATCACTTCGTAGGGCCTGCTGAGTCAGACCTATAGAAGAAAGAACACTTCCTTCTTAAAAACCCTCTTCAGGAAATCATTTTTACTCATATCTTATTGGAAAAACTTACCACAGGGTCTTATTTAGAAGAAAGGGACCTGGGAAATACAGCCTTGTTGGACAGCCACCTCTCAGGGTACAGGTATGGGATAGAGTGGAGATATGTACTTATGTTTATTATAGCTAGCTGTCTTTGCCTCAGATAATTTTGTTAAACACTTTCTAACATACAACTGAAATGTGCATGGGGTGTTTCTAGTGCAAGGGTCTGCAAATACATTTTAGATATGACCAAGTAGCCAATATTTTAGGCTTTGTAGATTTTATGGACTCTGTCACATTTACCCCATTCTGTTTAGATAATGCATGAATGAATGAGCATGACTACATTTCAATAAATATTTACAGACACTAAATTTGAATTTTATATAATCTTCAAAAAAACAAGCCCAATGTCATTGAATTGACTCCAAGTCATAGTGACCCTAAATGACAAAGTAGAACTGTTCCTAAGGGTTTCTGAGATTGCAGGTCTTTATGGGAGTAGATAACCCTTATCTTTCTCTCGTGGAGTAGCTGGTGAGTTTGAGGTGCTGACTTTCTGATTAGCAGACCAACGCTTAGCCTACTATGCCACCCAGACTCCTTATGTAATCTTTATGTGATATGAAATACAATTCTTATTCTGGATATTTTCTCAGCTACTAGAGAAGGCAAGAAATCTTAGTTTTCAGGCTGTACCAAAACAGATTGTTTTTTTATTTTAAGATAAAATAAGCTTTTTTCACAATAATTAATATGTATAAAGTTAAAAGTTTTCAAAGTGCCTTCTAAAAAGGGATTAAAAGAAAGTAACTGGTCATTTTATTTTTAAAAAATCAAGTGAAAGATAGCACATTGCACAATTAAACCCTATACCAGCTTCCTGAAAACTTCTAAGAAGCACATCTGATTCTTAAGCAGCTGTCGAAACAGATGCTGAGTTCCTGAGTATGTAAGGGGATGGCTGGTTTCCTTTCTTATGAAAGAGAGGGTATATCATTTGGTGAGCAAGGGAATGATCCAATGATCTATATTTAGAGTCCTCAGTCATCTTGTAGAAGTCTACAAGATGTTTTTACCCAGTCTTTGGATTATTGTTGTTGTTCAGTACCACCAACTCATAGCAACCTTGTATAGGGTATCAGAGGATCAGCTGGTGGATTTGAACACCCCACCTTGCAATTCAAACTGACCTAGGGGCCTAGCGCTTATCATACAGAGCCATACCAGGACTCTACTCTTTTAAATAGACCTGTACGTTTTTTTTCCCTTGGGTATTACATTATTTGACGTCTTATTTGTACCTTTGTTGTTACTATTATGTGTCATCAAGTCTTTTCCAGCTCATAGCAACCCTATGTGCAACAGAAAAAAACATCGGTCCTGTGCCTTGTTCAAAATCGCTGTTATGCTCAATCCCATTGTTTCAGCCACTGTGTACATCCATCTTATTGAGGGTATTCCACTTTTTCACTGACCCTCTACTTTCCCATGCATGACATCCTGCTCCAAAGACTGGTTCCTCTTGATAAAATTCAAAGTACATAAATGAAGTTTCACTATCCTCACTTCTAAGAGCACTCTGACTATATTTTTTTCAAGACTAATTTGTTCTTCTGGCAGTCCAGTGTATGTTCAATATTCTTTGCTAGCTTCATAATTCAAAAGCATCAATTCATTTCTGTCTTCCTTATTCATATTTCAGCTTTTGCATGTAGATTCAATGATTGAAAATACCATACTAGGGACAGTTGGAGCTTAGTTTTCAAAGTGATATCTTAGTTTTGTTTTGTTTTTTAAGTTTTTATTGTGAATTAAATGATGGGAGAACACTGATTTTATACTCATTTCATTGCAATGATTACAATCCCCTCCATGCCTCAGCATTCAACAGTATTTGCTTCTATTCACTCTTTTTTTTTTTTTTTTTAAGTACACAAAAACACTCAGGAATAGATAATCAATTAAACAACCAAAGGGCACATTCTGGAAGCCTGCCTCTTGGCTGCCAGCACACAGCCTTTCTCTTTCCATGAGTCTAGAGTCCTCAGCTGCTCTTTCTCCATATCATCATCTCTGCCTCCATTTCTGGTGTCACTGCTTCTCTAGATAGGGTTCCACATTCTGCTCATGTACTTCTCATTTGATGGTCCTAGGGTCCTCTGTTTCTGGACTGTAAGATTTACTACTCTCCGCTTTATATTATCAAACTTCTACATTTACAGTTGTGACAATTGCAATTAGTCATGATAACAATTACTTACTATTGAGTAATTGTTATCTTATGTCCATCTTCTTTCATCAGGCCCATCTGGACATGATAAAAACTATTCAGTGGGCATTTTACCTTTCCCTGAACACTCTGAAACTAAACCCCCTCTTGAAAACTTATAAGCCAGTCAAATTGTGCCTTTATAACATGCCCATTTTAGATAACCAATGTCTAAGTTGCTCATCCCTATCAATCCTGTGTACAGAGGGCATGAAAATGATCCTTTATGTGAAGATTACTTCCCTCTCAGTTGCTATTTTGAGCTACTATTTCCATAAGTATAGGTCAAGTTCATCAAATTGTAGCAATTTACACTTGTTTCCTTTATCAAAATGTTTTATCTTCCTCTAATCGAATTCTGATCATCCAGCCATCGAAGCTAGGTCAAATGGGTACTATCTTCAAGTTTGGGCATTTTTGTGCATCTACCCTCACTTCATATCAGCTGAATGCTTCATTCTCACCTCTAGTCCTCCATGGCTATATCCTTGTCCATGGGCCCAGGAGTCCCCAGGTCTCACCATACTTCAGACCAACCAGCCCTTCCTTTTCTCCTCTCATCTCCAAGTCGATGAGAGTCTATTGAATGTGGTCAAATTCATCCCATATCCTCACTACTGCTTTCCCCCCACTTTCATTGACCAGTAGATCAGTGTTGTCACCAGTGAGCTTATATGCCTACTTGTGTATTCCCTTTGAGCTTCAGTCTTGGAAGGGGCATTGTTCTGAAGGGCCTTGATTGCTTGCCTTGATGGCTCTCCATTGAACAACTTACTTGTCCTTGTAGTAACCAAAATGATTGCCATTTCTGATTTGGATTTTTCCTGCTGGTCTTTCTTTCAATAACTATTTTCTGTTCCTCTAGCTGCTCTAGGCTGGTCTGCTTGTCCTTTCAAATGGGAATGTCCCACCTCAGAGGGTTGTGGATGGAAATCAGGATTCCACATAAGGTCTTATATACTATAAAAGCTCTGCAAGAAGCCTTTTTCACTGGGCAAATTCTAGCACCCCATGTTTCTGGATATTCCTTTCTATCTCATTCAAGCATCTATTTTTTAATAGTAGGCTAAGGAAACCAATATATTTATAAGACAACTGCCTCTTGGTCCAAGTAGAGATTATTCATGAGCACAATTAACTGTTCTGGAATACTCATACTTCACAATGTTGTTAATAGCTTGTCATGATGCACACAATCGAAAGCCTTTGTGTAGTCAATAAAGCACAGGTAAACAGCTTTCTGCTTTCAGTCAAGATCCATCGGATGTGAGTAATGATATCTCTCGTTCCATGGCCCCTTCCTCGTTCCATGAACCTCTGGCTCTTGATCATATGTTACCTCTTGAAGCAGATGAACATTAACCATTTCCTTTTGGTACAATGATTCTGTGTATTCCTTCCATCTTCTTTTGATGCTTTCTGCAACATTCAATAATTTTCCCAGAGAATCCTTCAATAATGAAAGTCGAGGCTTTAGTCCCTAGTCTGATATATCAGTGCAAAAAAAAAATTTTTTTCCCCCCATTCAGCTTCCTTTTTACTTTTTTGGTGAAATCTTTTGATGCACATAAGTTTCTAATTTTTAGTAAGTCCCAATCATGTATTTTGTCTTCCTTTGTTTGCACAATTCTCACAATGTTTGGCAGTCTATGTGTGTCCTGTATTTTTGTTGTTGTTAAGTGCCATAGAGTCAGTTCTAACCAATAGTGACTGGTGAACTTGAACAGCCAACTTTGCAGTGCAAAAAAGCTTTGCAGCCCAGTGCATTAACTCACAGCACTACATCAGGACTCCATTTTTTTCAATGATGACCTTTATAATACTGGGATTCACATTTAGGTGTTAATCCATGGTGAATTGGTTTTTGTATATGGTGTGAGATAAAGATCTTGTTTCAATCTTTTGCATATTGATTTCTATTTCTTCCAGCACCAATTGTTGACTAGACTATCTCCTCCCCATTCAGTGTACTTTGGCCCTTTGTCAAAGATCAGTTGACTGCATATGGATGAGTTAATTTCTGAATTCTCAATTCTGTTCCATTGATCTATGTATCTTTCATTGTACCAGAACCAGGCTATTTTGACTATGGAAACCATGTAGTAAATTTTGAATTCAGGGAGCAAGAGGCTTCCAACTTTGTGCTTCTTAAGCAGTGCTTTGCTTATCCTGGTTCTCTTTCCTTTCCATGTAAGTTGTAATTGTTTTTTTCCATCTCTTTAAAGAATGTCATTGGAATCTGGATTTTGATTGTGTTATATCTGTAGATTGCTTTGGGTAGTATTGAAATGTGCACAATACTAATTATTCTTATCCAGGAGCATGGTATAGTTTTCAATTGTTCTAAGTCTCTTGGTTTCTTGTAGTAGTGTTTTGTAGTTTTCTTCGTATAGATCCTTTGTTTCCCTGGTTGCATTTATTAGTAAGTATTTGATCCTTAGGGAAGCTATTGTAAATGGTATTGCTTTCCTAATTTCCTTTTCAGTGATGTAATTTTTAGTATAGAGGATTCCAGTTGATTTTTTATGTTGCTCTTGTATCCTGCCACTTTACTGAATCTTCCAAAGAGTTCCAGGATTTTTTTTTGCTGAGACTTTGGGGTATTTTATGTATAGGATCATATCATTTGCAAATAGATAGAGTTTTACTTCCTCTTTGCTGTTTGGATGTCTTTAATTTCCCTATCTTGCCTTAAAGCTCTGGCTAAGATTTCCAACACAATATGGAATTGGAGTGGTGATAAAGAGCATCCTTATCTGGTTCCTGTTCATAAAGGGAAGGCTTTCAATTTCTCTCATTGAGAGTGATGTAGGCTGTTGGTTTTGTATATATGCTCTTAAATATGTTGAGAGATTTCCCTTCAATTCCTACTTCGTTGAGTGGTTTTATCAGGGATGGATGTTGCATTTTGTCAAATGCCTTATCTGCATCAATTTATATGATCATGTGGTTCTTTTCCTATTTTTTTATTTATATGGTGGATTACATTGATTGTTTTTCTAATGTTGAACCATCATTTCATCCCGGATGTGAATCCCATTTGGCCAGAATGTATTATTTTTTTATGTGTTGTTGAATACTGTTGGTTAGGATTTTGTTGAGCATTTCTGCATCTGTGTTCACGAAGGATATTAGTCTATAATTTTCTTTCTTAGTGATGCCCTTCACTGGTTTGGGTATAAGAGTTATTTTTGCTCCATAAAATATATAAGGATGTTTTCCACCTTTTCTATATTCTGGAATAATTTGAGTAGAGTTGGTAACAGCTTTTCCCTGAACATTAGGTATAGCTCACCAGTGAAGCCATCTGGACCTGGACTTTTTTTTGGTTGGGCGTTTTTTGATGACTTGCTTAATTTCTTCCTTTGTTTGTAATAGGTCTGTTCAAGTTTTCTACTTCACTCTGTGTAAGTTTAGGTATGTTGTGCTTTTGCAAAAATGCATCCATCTTCTTTAGATTTTCAAAATTTTTGGAGTACAACTCTTCATAATATTCTGTTATTATCCTTTTTTATTTCTATTGGTTCTGTTGTGATGTCACTCATGTTGTTTCTTATGCACGCTGTGACTTTTCCTTCTTTTCTTTTGTTAGGTTTACCAATGGTTTGTTAATTTTCTTAATCCTTTCAAAGAACCAGCTTCTTATCCTGTTGATTCTTTCCATAGTTTTTCTGTTTTCTGTCTCTTATTTATGTTCAAATCTTTTTTATTTGTTTTCTTTTGTTGACTGTAGGTTTTCTTTGCTGGTCTGTTTGTAGTTTTTGGAGATGTTGTGTTAATGTGGTGATTTTGGTTCTTTCTTCTTTTCAGATATGTGCATTTATTGCAACAAATTGTCTTCTCAGCACTGCTTTTGCTGTGTCCCAACGATTTTGGTATGTTGTGTTTTCATTCTTATTTGTTATTTGGAATCTTCTGAATTTATGTTTTATTTCTTCTATTACCCGGTAGTTTTTAAGCAGGGTATTATTTAGTTTCTATGTATTCAACTTTATTTCCTTGGTCTTTGTGTTGTTGAGTTCTAATTTTATAGCACTGTGATCTGAAAAGATGCTTTGTAGTAATTTGATGTTTGTAAATTAGTGGAGGCTTGTTTTTTGGCCTAAGGAATGGCCTATTCTGGAGAATTGTCCATGTGCAATGGAAAAGAATGTGTATTGTGCTGTTGTTAGGTTGAATGCTCTGTACACATCTATGAGGTCAGGTTGGCTGATTGTGTTGTTCAGTTCCATTGTGTCTTTGTCGATTTTTTGGTTGTTCTAATCTTTTTTGAAACTGGTATATTAAAATCTCCCACTATTATTATAGATTTGTCTATTTCTTTCTTTAATCTATTAGAGTTTACTTTATATATTTTGGAGCTCCTTCACTGGAAGCATAGATATTTATTACGGTTGTGTCATCTTGTTCGATCAACCCCATAATCATGTGATAATGACAATATTTCTCTAGTATGCTGGGTTTTGCCTTAAAATTTATTTTATCAGAGATTAGTATTGTCACTCCTGCTCCCTTTTGATTGGAATTAGCTTTTTTTTTTTAAACCCCCATCCTTTAACTTTCAGTCTGTTTTTGTCTTTGTATATAAGGTGAGTGTCTTGTAGACAGCATATTGAAGGATCTTGATTTCTTATCCATTTTGCCACTCTTCATTTCTTCACTGGTGCATTTAAGCCACTGCTATTCATTGTAATTATCTATAGGTATCAATTAATTGCTGTCATTACGTTTGTTCATTTGTTTGTTTTATTTGTGGTGCTGCTGGTTTCTTTGTTTTGCATGCCAATTTTTTTTTTTGTATTCTTTCATGTCAATGTCTTCATAGTTCTAATGTTTCCATTTTCTTCTTGTATTTTCATTTTCTTGGTATGTTGTGAAGTATTAATCTTTGAGTTTACCTTATATTCTATTAATTTTTTCCTCCATTTAGAAAAAAATATATTTTATCCTATAATCTACCTGACCTCCTCACCACCTGGAGCTCTGTTTCTATGTTTTTACCTTCTTTAACATTGTAATTGTTTTGATCAGAGACTGACCTCCCAAGCTCTCTGAGTTTGTTGTCATGGTTTTGTTCTGTTCTGGAATTTTCCATCTGTCAATTGAGTTCTCGATTGGTGCTGATATGTATTTCAATCTCTGCTTATTGTCTGTTCTTGTTGGTTCTCAGTTTTGAAGCACTGAGTTGGCTTTGGCAAAATCCCATAGCTTCTTTTTATCTGGGAATGTATTTATTACACTTCACCACTCATCTGTCATTTTGTCACCCTGTGGTGGTTTGTGAGTTACTGTGATTCTGAAAGTTGTACCATTGGTATTTTAAATTCCAGCAGGGTCACCCATGGTGGACAGGTTTCAGATGAGCTTCCAGATGAAGCTAGACTATGAAGAAGAAATAACTAACCACTTCCAAATATTTAGTCACTGAAAACCTTATGAATAGCAGAGAAACACTATCAGATATAGTGCAGGGAAATGAGCCCCTCAGGTTGGAAGGCACTCAAAATGTGACTGCGGAAGAGCTACCTCCTCAAAGTAGAGTTGACCGTGATGAAGCGAATGGAGTAAAGCCCATGGGATAAAAGGCAGCAGGACTTTCATCTGCTGATGCGGTACAACTCAAAATGAAGAGAAACAGCTGCAAACATCCATTGAAAATAGGAAAATAGAAGCCAGTGAGAATGAAAAAGAATAATTCTACAAATTTCTGCAATCTGAAATTCATCAAACATGCAATCAAGGTGTATTGATCATTACTGGTGATCAGAAAACTAAGGTTGGGAGCAAAGAGGAAGGATCAATCATTGGAAAATATGGCCTTGGTGATAGAAATGATGCTTCAAAAAGCATGATAGAATTCTGCAAAATCAATGATTTGTTCATTTCAAATACCTTCTTTAGACAGCATAAGAGATGACTATACATATGGACCTCACCAGATAGAATACATCGAAGTCAAATTGACTACATCTGTGGAAAGAGAAGATGTAGTCCCATATCATCAGTGATAACAAGGCCAGGGGCAGACTGTGGAACATACCATCAATTACTCATATGAAAATTCAAACTGAAACTGAAGAATATGAAAAAAAGTACATGAGAGCCAAAATATGATCTTGAATTATCCCACCTGAATTTAGGTATCATCTGAAGAACAGATTTGATACATTAAACACTGAAGACTGAAGACCAGAAAAGTTGTGGAAAGACATCAAGAACATCATACATGAAGAAAGCAAAAAGTCATTAAGATGACAAGAAAGAAGGAAAAGGTAAAAATAGATGTCAGAAGAGACACGGAAACTTGCACTCCAGCATAGATGCTAAAGCAAATGGAAGAACTGAGGAGGTCCTAGAGCTGAACAGAAAATTTCAAAGATCAGATCGAGAAGATAAAGGCAAATATTACAACAAAATGTGCAAAGATCTGGAATCAGAAAACCAAAAAGAAGAACACGATCAGCATTTCTCAAGCTGAGAGAACTGAAGAAAAACTTCAAGCCTTGACTTTCGGTGTTGAAAGATTCTCTGGACGAATTACTGAATAGTGCAGAAAGCATCAAGAGAAGATGAAAGGAATACACACAATCACTGTACCAAAAAGAAATGGTAATGTTCAACTATTTCAAGAGGTAGCATATGATCAAGAGCCAATGATATCGAAGGAGGAAGTCCAAGGTGCATTGAAGGAATTGGCAAAGAACAAGGCACCAGGAATTGATAAAATAAAAATAGAATTCTTTCAAGAAAGTGAGGTGGCACAGGAGGCACTCACTCATCTCTGCCAAGAAATTTGGAAGACAGCTATCTGGCCAACTGATTGGAAGAGATCCGTAATTGTGCCCATTCCAAAGAGAGGTGACCCAATGGAATGTGGAAATCATCAGAAAATCTCTTTGATGTCCCATGTGAACAAAGTTTTACTAAAGGTAATACAGAAATGGCTGCAAGCGTACATTGACAGAGAACTTCCAGAGGTTCAAGTCAGATTCAAAAGAGGCCATGGAACAAGGGATATCATTGCTGATGTCTGATGGATCTTGGCTGAAAGCAGAAATATCAGAAAGATGTTTACTTATGCTTTATTGACTATGCAAAGGCTTTTGATAGTGTGGATCATGACAAGTTATGGACAACATTGAGAAATATGAGCATTCCTGAACACTTAATTGTGCTCATGAGATGCTTTAAATGGACCAAGAAACATTTTTTCGAACAGAACATGGGAACATTGAATGGTTTAAAATTAAGAAAGATGTGTGACAAGGTTGTATTCTTTCACCATACTTATTCAACCTGTATGCTGAGCAAATAATCCAAGAAACTGGGGTATATGAAGAAAAATGTGGCATCAGGATTGGAGGAAGACTCATTAACAACCTGTGATATTCAGATGATTCAACCTTGCTTACTGAGAGTGAAGAGGACTTAAAACATTGACTGATGAAGACCAAAGAGCACAGCCTT
>NW_006408709.1:2502977-2510171 GCF_000296735.1 Chrysochloris asiatica | reverse complement strand
GACCAGTTGCTGGAGAAGGATTTCATGTTTCGTCAGGTGGAGGGTCAGAGAAAAAGAGGAAGACCCCTAACGAGATGGATTGGCCAAGTGGCAGCACTGATGGACTCGAGTGTGGCAACAGTCATGGGGTTCACCCAGGATCAGGCAGTGTTTCATTCTGGTGTGCATGAAGTCGCTATGAGTTGATACCAACTTGATGGCACCTAACAACAACAATTTATTACACTGCTGTATTTGATTGACAGCTTTGCTGAGTAGACAATTCTTTTTTGGCAGGTTTTTTTCTTTCAAGGTTTTATATATGTCTCCCCGTTGCCTTCTTGCTTCCATGATTTCTGCTAAAAGATCAGATTTGCTTAATCTGATTTGCTTGCCTTTGTAAGTAACACCTCTATTTTTACTAGCTGCTTTCAGGATTCTCTCCTTGTCTTTGTTTTTGATTATGATATTTCTTGGTGATTTTCTTTTAAGGTCTATCCTTTCTGGGGTTCGTTGAACTTCTTGAATGCTCATCTTTTGTTTTTCCAGATGTTAATTTAATTTTCTTCCAGTAGCTCTTCAACGATCTCCTCTATGGACTTGTGTGATTCTTCCTGTTCTGGAATGCCAATAATTCTTAAGTTATTCTTCTTCTTGTCGTTCCATATGAATCATAGACTTTCTTAAGATTTTTCATACATTTTTCTGCTTGTTCTTCTGTCTTAGCAGAATTGAGACATTTTTCTTCCAGCTCACTAGTTCTGGCTTCCATCTCTTAAATCTACTCCTTTGCCCTTTTAGTGCACTGCCCATTTCTGATATTTTTTTTATTAATCATTTGGACCTCTTTTTTCAGGTTTTGAATTGTTTCCAATGCTGTATTTATCTTATTTGATTGTTTCTGTAATGCTTTCCTGACTTCTTCCTTATGTTTCTCAACCATCTGTGGAGTGTTTGGATGCATCTCAATATCATTCTCCTGAATTCCTTCTCGGGTAATTCCAAAGCCTGCCCTCCTCCCAAAGTGAGGTATAAATCTATCTCCAGCTCTTTTGTCTCGGTTACTTTATATTGTTTCTGGACATGTGCTGATATGGTCAGCTTTTTCTTGGGCAACTTCAAAAATAAATTGTAATTTCAATAATTAGATGAATGTATGTTGATGTTTTATTATGCTTTCTGGTTGCCTTCAGGTAGATGTGATCAGGAGATGGACCTCCCTTTTCACTTTTATTATTACCCAACTCAAAGTAACTATAGCAGGTGTTGACTTTCTATCTAGTGTATAGCAGCTATTATTGGCTTTTACCTGGATGGTGGGATTTTATAGTGTGTTATTGCTGCTTGGCTATATGACTAAAATTGCTGTCTCTTCTTGGGTAACACAGGGAAAGAAAGAACATCCTAAAGGTAAAAAGGGTACCAAAGAACAAAAGAACTGCAACAACAACAACAAAAACACAGATTGGATGCTATGGTCTATGATTGCAGAAAAGAAAACAACAACAACAAAAAAATCTGTAGCAACATAGTCTCCAATTTTCTCCTTGTGGAAGACAGTTCACAGCTGAGCAGATCCTTGTGTGTGTGTTCAGTAAAACCATCCTGGGGTGGGAGGGGTGTTCATTTGCTCAGGCATTCCCTATAGTCACCAGAGTGGTGGTGCACAGACAGAGAAAAGGAAATGGGCAGACAAAAATTATTCACACCTTTATTTCTGAAGATCAGTCATTTCTTTGTGAAGGGATTTCTGTCTTATGGCTATATTCACAGCATTTTCAAAACGGCTGCACCCTTCTCAAGATAACTGTGCTTTTTTCAAGATGGCTAGCCTGGGCATCTGCCTGCAGCTGCCACTCAGTAAACACCACTTTTCTTGCTTCTGGTATAAATTATACTAACAGTAAATCTTTGATACTTACAATTTTTTTTTTATATGTAGTTCAGAGTTCCGTAACCATCCCCTGTACTTGCTTTGTCTGGTGTTTTGTGCAATTGATCTTTACAGTTTTCTTTCTCTGTGTATGGATGGAGACACTGGATACACCCATAGTTGTAGCTGCCATCTATTGCTGACTTGGGGGTGGCAAATGCCCTCCAAGGCAGGAGAAGAAGTGGGATCTTGAACAGGGTATGGGGAGAAGAAGGAACAGAAGAAGGAAAAGCAAGAACTATCTTAGTTTTTTAACACTTTACAGAAGTCTTTTGCTGTTAATTTGCTCAATATAATACATTGTTTGGTTTCTTAACTGCAGCTTCAATGAATGAGTTGTTGTTTGTTTGTTGTTGTTGTTAAGTGCCATCAAGTCAGTTCCTATCCATAGTAATTCTGTATAGGGTTTCTCAGGAGCAGCTGGTAAGTTTCAACTGCTGAACTTGCAGTTCAAACCTACCTTGCAGTGAAGTTCTTATCTTACAGTGCCACACCAGGACTCCAAGTTGTAGTTTGCTGACCCCTAACCTAGTTGATTTGTGGAAGAAAGATGATGCTTTTCTCCTGCAAAGATTTATTGCCTCAGAAACCTAATTTATATAGGGTTGCAAAGAGTTGGAACTGACACCACGGCACACAACCACCATCACCAACAACTTAGTATTACTCTTTTAAAAGGAATTGAGACTGATATAACTTGACTCAATTTCAGTGGCTACTTGCTAGGTCCTTTTGTTGTTGCTGTTAAGTGCTGTCAAGTTGGTTCCAACTCATAATGACTCTGTAGAGTTTCTAAGCAGCAGTTGGTGGGTTTGAATCACTAACCTTGTGGTTAATAATCTAGTGCTACACAAGGACTCCTACTAGTTAGTTGCCAATTTTTCCATTCAAAGTTTTGGAAAATGACTTATTAATTTAAGAATGTGTTCTAGATATTTCATGATACATAAGCCTAATACATATTATGAATGTGTTCTAGATATTGCATGATATGGTATGAAATATCCTGGTATGGTACTGCAGGATAATGCACTGGACTGAAAGTCTGTTTGAATCACAGAGTCAGTGGTTCAAACCCACCAGCCACTCCTTGGAAACTCTTTGTAGGGTTGTTATGGGTTGGAACCAACTCCTAACAACAATAAGCCAATTCAACAAGCCAATTTTATCCTTTATTAATTATAGCCACAATTTCCTGAGAACCCATGAAATATAATCACTTCATATACATTGTTTAGGCTATTATCAATCCTGTTTATTAAAAGTATCAACATTTAAAGTAGTTAAGAATTATTTTATTCAAAATACAAAGAAAAAGAAACACAAACAAACAAAAAACACAGTACAAGCTCAAGTTGGATATAGGAACTTCTAGTCTTTTTTTTTTTTCTTTTTCTCTTTTAGTCTTTTTTTACCATGACAAATTTTCCTGGACCACTCATAAATATCTTGCCATTATAGGTGTTAACTCATTGAAAGCTGGTATCTAATTTTAACTCTGTCTCTTTACTTGTGTTTGGGTTGGGCTCTATTCTACTTTTCCCACATACATTTTACACTTTTCAACTTGAAAATAATATTCCTTTGATAGAGTTACACTGAACAGGTCAACCAATACCAAAGGATAACTAGGATAGTAAGTATTTCAATATGAGGACAGTTAATTATTGTGACAAGTAGTTCAGAAAATATAATGACAGTAATTAATAGAGTTGGTAGAAGAAAAACCTCAAAGCAATAGCACACATTGTCTCTGAAGAAATAAGATGAAAGTCAGTAAAATTTACATAAACTGCCCTTGAGCTCTATAGAATTGTAGACCTTGCACTGTTACTAAATAGGGGACCTTGAGTAATACACTTAAACTCTGTTTTCTAATCAAAAAGTTACTTACTAAATTAATTTATTGTCTGTCCTTTTGCAAAGGAACTTGAAGTGACATTGGAGAATAATGTTTTAAAACTCACAAACTCTTGTTGATTAGAATATATTGTAAGAGTTAGGGTATGTGAAAGTGTTTTGCAAATTGCAGATACTCCATCAATAAAACCTCTTGCTACATGTATTCTCCATTTGACATATCATGAAGTATGTTCAGTTAAATCTCTCTATATAAGTGATACTTGCATAGTAATATAGACTGTTTTGTGGAATAATGCTATATTTTTCTTATAAATAGTATACAGGTTAAAAGTCAGTTGGGCCTTCTTATGTTATATGGATTTTTAACTGATGACTCCATTTATCTCTGTTCATATATGCCTTTGGGAAGAAAGTAGTCTAATAGTAAGATATGACTTTCCCAAGAATGAAGATTAGGTTTCATAATAAATCTTTGTTCTTGACAAATTGTATGCAATTTCTAACACAGACCTTAGAGAAATATTATTTGGGTGGATAAAAGCAGTCATTTTACACCCCACTGACACTTCTGTGGTGCTTGCAGTGGGAGTTGCAGGCAAGATGAGAGGGTGCAGCATCAGCAGAATTAGTGAAATCAATATGTACCTACTTCAGCCTTTCCCCAGTTTCAAGTAGATTGTTTCCTGTTAACCATTTGCGAATTCTCAAATTTCCATACAGTCGAGGCACATCCCCAAGGCACGTCCTGCCTCCTAAGATTTTTGGCACAAGGTCTGGCCTCTGTTCCACTTGGCTCTTCTTTAGGTACCTAATTTGTTAGGATGAGGATCAGCTGTCTTTCTTCATCATGATTGAATGATTTCTGGTGTAACTTTTACAAGACAGCTATGTCACCTTTGAAGTATGTGTGTTGCAGGTAAAGGAGAAGAGGGAGCAGCAAATGCCATTCTTTATTTTTGACACTAAACAGTTTAAATTTGCACAAAGGGAGAACATAACAAGGGCAAATCTTTATATTAAATATACATGTTGCATTATATTTAGGGAACCCTCACCACAATCTACCCAGATATACTCTTCACTTAAATATATCAGGAAAGGCTTAGCATTTGACAATGAATAATGATTGCTTCTGTTTTGCTTTATAAATTGAAGTCTAAAATGTGTATTTATTTCATTCAATAAATAAACTTCTGTGAATGTATCCTACAGACAGATTATTAAATGTGTTAAGAAATATGTATAAGAATGTCCATAACACTATTCTTCAAAACAAAACAAAGCTGGAAACAGTCTAAATGCCTATCAACAATAGAATGGTTACATAAATTAATATAGCCCACATTTTTAAATATTATGCATCTACCAAAATTGTGGGGAAGATCTATGTTTTAATGTGGAAAGAGATCTACTGGTAAATCAAAAGAGTAAATCATGGAATAAGATGCATATTCTGGTAGCGTAGTGGTTACGAATCGGGCTGCAAACCTTAAGGCCAGCAGTTCGAAACTACCAGCTGCTCCACAGGAGAAAGATGAGGCGTTCTGCTCCTGTAAAGATTTACAGCCTCGAAAACCCTGTACAGGGTCACTATGGGTCGGACCCGAATCAATGGCACTTAACAACAACAACAATGGTATCATTTAAGAATACTGCATACATGTATGTGTACCCAGAGTGCATACTAGAAGAATACATACCAAACAATATTTTCCCTTAAATTTTATTTTGTTGTTGCTATTGAGAATATACACAGCAAAACATACACAAATTCAACTGCTTCTATATGCACAATTAAGGGCACTGACCATTGTATTCTTCGAGTTTTACAAGCTGTCGCACCCTCATTTTCTAAGCTGTTCATCCCCTAGTAACATAAATTCACTGAAACTTAAGGTTCTAATGTTTTTTAGTCACTGCTGTCACTGATGTCACAGATAGTTCTTATAAGAGCACAATGATAGGCTTCCAAAACAACCAATAGATCCGTTTTGGAAGAAGTGCAGCCAGAATGGTCCTTGGAGGCCAGGATGGCCAGACTTCATCTCTCATACTTCATATATATTATCAGGAGACACCAGTTGCTGGAGAAGGATATCATGTTTGGTAAAGTGGAGTGTCAGAGAAAAAGTGAAAGATCCCCAATGACATGGATTGCCACAGTGGCAGCAGCGATGGGCTCAGGCATAGCAATGATTGTGAGGTTGGCCCAGGACTGGGCAGTGTTTCATTCTTCTGTGCATAGGGTCACTAGAGTTGGTACCAACTTGATGGTACCTAACAACAACAACAACACAACTTTATTCTCATATATATTTGTTCTTGGAGTCATGGTGTGGCATTGTAGAATAGGCACTAGACTACTAGCCACATGGTCAGCAGTTCAAACCTACCAGTCACTCTTTGGAAACCACATACAGGGTCATTATAAGTCAGAACTGACTTGATGGCACTTAACAACAATATACTTATCCTTTTTCATATTTGTGTGTATATTTATTAATTATATATGTATTTGTTGTAGATAGGTTTGAACTGCCAACCTTATGGTTGCAACTTGTTTTATTAAAATCTACAATACAACAATACAAGGAGAAATGATTCTTACAGAGTTTTTTACCAAGTTAGAAAGGGTGCATTTGTTCTTTCATTTCAGTGTGCTCCACTAGTTACAGAGATAGTTGCCCTTTTAAAAGCATATATGCATGTCATACACATAAAGACCTACAGGGAACACTCAGGTGACAACAATGAATAGAGTGCTGAGCAGAAACTCAGTGGGAAAGTCTCAAGTCAAGTGTTTCTGAGCTATTGCTGCCATGGTATTATTAAGTGCAAACATAGTGAGTATTCTGATGCTTCAAGAAAAACTGAACATTCAGAAATTTTAGGTGAAAATATCCATTTTTAAAATATTGGCAAAATTTTTTGCTTTTAAAATTCCCAGAATGAAGCAAACTAAACAGTAATAAAATTACTGTACTGGCTGAAACAAAACAGCTTTGCATGTTGAAAAAGGCTCCCAGACACCTAGTTGTTACCTCTGGTGTAGAAGTTACCTCTGGAATAGAACAGATTATCATTAGCATATAGCACTCAAAAACATTTAATTTTCACAGCAAATATAAGAACTAATTTTCTTGTTTTTCAAATAAAAAAAACCCCTAGATTTAAAAATATTTAGTTTTGAATCCAGTTTACTCATTCCATGTCTATAGTTCTTTTCTCTGTACCATGTCATACTTGAAGTATTGTCTCCTAGCTTTGTTTAAAATTAAGCCCTTTACGCTCCTTCTATTCTTGATCTGAGAATTCCCACCAACTCCAATGATTCAGATTGTGTCAATCTTAACTTTCTAAAAGTTTTATTACACACGTAAATAATATCAAGTATTTTTCAATTCACACACATCTCCCTC
>NW_006408709.1:2495252-2496212 GCF_000296735.1 Chrysochloris asiatica | reverse complement strand
TCCTATTCCAGACTGGCAATAATTCTTAAAATGTTCCTCTTCAAGTTATCCAGCATGAATCTTAGATTCTCTTTGGATTTTTTTAATGCTTTTTTCTCAGCTTGCTCTTCTATCTTAGTAGTATTGAGAGATTTGTCTTCCAGCTCGCTAGTTCTGGCTTCCATCCCTTCAATTCTGCTCCTTTCCCCGTTCAGTGTATTGTCCACTTCTGATATTTTATTATTAATCAACTGGACCTCTTTTCACAGGTTTTGAATTGTTTCCAATGTTTTATCAATCTTGTCTGATTGCTCTTGTAGTACTTTCCTGACGTCTTCATGTTTCCTCCTCCCCTTTTCTGAGCATTTGAATTTGTGTCCATATCATTCTTCTGAATTCCTTTTCAGGCAAATCCAAACCTGATCTTCCTCTTCTGGAGAGCCTTTGTCTGTCTCCAGTGCATTTGTCACAGTTACTCTTTTCCATTTTGGAAATGTTTTGAAATAGTTTGTTATGTTTAAGATTTTTGTTTGTCATTTTCAGTAGTTATGTGGTTTTTTTTATTGCTTAAATTGATGGTTGTTGTTGTGTTATTAAGCTTACTGGGTGTCTCCTGGTGGATATGATCAGGAGATAGGCTTCCCTTTTCACATGTAATGGTTAGCAGCTGTTATTGGCTTTTGTCTCAATAGTGGAATATTATGTGGTATGTTTGTAGCTTGGCTATATGGCCATGATTGCTATCTCTTCTTGGGTAATGTAGGGAGAAAAGCTCCCACCTCCAGGAAAAATGTGTGATCTAAAGGACCAAAAGCAGAAGCAATATAAAAGCAAAGACAAGAACCTCTGCTTTGAAACATAAATAAAACTGTGACTGACTGTCCAGTCGCCTTGCTACTCAGCCAATGTGTGTGCACCATAGAAGCCTCCAGTAGTGGGTGGGGGTGTCCTCTTGCTCAGGTACCTCCTCTAGTCATCACA
>NW_006408709.1:2484187-2493747 GCF_000296735.1 Chrysochloris asiatica | reverse complement strand
CACTTCTTCCAAAACAGATCTGTTAGTTCTTTTGTCAGTCCATGGCACTTTTAGTATTCTCCTCCAACACCACAACTCAAAGGCATCAATTATTCTACGATCTTCCTTTATATCGTGATTTTTCCACTGGTGGTTGCAGGAAACTGACACTCTGACCCTTATCTTTGATCCAGAGCTCTGGTGCAGTTTTGTGAGATCCACGTTTCTGGGTTTTCAGCCTCTCCCCCATGGGGCCTGTCTTATCTGACTCTGCTCTGCTGCCACCAGACCCGAGCTCACTTGCTACCTTGGTTATTAAAGTTTCTCTTATACTGGCATATGCTTTATTCTGTGGGTGAAAAAAAATTACAAACAGTTGCAGTTGAGTTGATTTTGATTCATGGAAACTCCGTATGTGTCAGCGCAGAATCCACTCTGTAGGATTTTTAATGGTTGATCTTTTAGAAGTAGATTTCCAAGCCATTGTTCTGAGGTGCTTCTGAGTGGACTTGAACCCCCAATCATTTGGAGAAGAATGTGTTAATCATATGTGTACCCAAGGACTCTTGCTCCTTTGAAACTGTCCTAAATTTAAACATTTGTATAATGGCCAGGGTGAAAACTGTACCATAGATAAAGAAATAAGGAGATTGTTTCTTTTCCTGCTCAGAATATCAGTAATTCCAGGTCTTTCTCTCTGTCACTCAACTCCCATCTCTACATAGATACCATTCAATTCTGCAAGCATATAAACCCTATGGTATTGAACATACTGCTGGGAAAGGCTTGAGTCTTACATTCTCTCTATATGGTCATTTAAGAAGGAGAAAAGGATATATCCACGTCTTTCCATATTTAAGTGCTATAGAAGGTATTTAACTGCTATAGAAGAAGTCTGTCTGACTATTTTGAATATTGTGATTGGTATTATCACCAAAAACACAGGAAGTGGAGAAAGGTAGCTGTTAAGTGCTTTAGAGTCCGTTCATACTTAAAACAGCCCTGTCTAGGAAATCTTTGTGGAAGCAAAATCTCATCCTACTTCTGAGGAGTGATTGATGGATTTGTACCACTGAATTTTTGGTTCATATTCTAGTGCTTATCCTACAAAGCCACCACCATGCTCCTGAGAAAATGGTTGTTGTTGTTATGTGCCGTGGAGTCGGTTCCGACTCATAGCGACCCTGCACAGGGTTTCCGAGGCTGTTAATCTTTACGGGAGCAGAATGCCTCATCTTTCTCCCGCGGAACCGCTGGTAGTTTCGAACTGCTGACCTTGCGGTTCACAGCCCGATTCGTAACCACTACGCTACCAAAGCTCCTTGAGAAAATGGTAGTTCCTCAAATAATCTATATAAATAATGCTATAATTTGAAGAAGGGGTAGGAGAAGAAATGTTATGTAAACCAACCCCAAACAAATAGATTAACAAAAACATTAAAATTACATAATGGTACCACCATTTTGAAATGCTCAAAGTGTTTTCAAACTCCTTGTGACTATGTTTTAATCTGCATGTATAAAGATTACAGTCTAAATAACAATATTGGGCAGCTCTACTCTGTCATTGTACAGGGTCGCTATGGGTCGAAACCGACTCGACGGCACTTAACAACAACAACAACTCTGTCATTTGGGTTGCTCTGAGTGGAAAATAGACTCTACATTATGTAAAAAAGCATAGCAATTTACATAAGAATAAACAACATAATAAAGCACAAATGCATGTCAAAAAGAGGAGTTAAATATTGAAAGCTGGAAGAGAAAGGTGGATTGATTCCAGTAGAGAAAAAAATGTTTAAAGTTACATTAGCTGGTAATAATGAGCAAATGGAATCCTTAGTTTATATAACTTTCATTATACAATGAAGGAAATATACCTACATATTTTGAAAGAAGCAACCTTTTTCCTATTTGAAAGAAGAAAGTTGTATTTCAGAAAACCAAAATGAAATTATCCCTCAGGAGAATTAAAATTTAGTCTCAAATTAAGTTCAAGATTTGATTAAGATCATCTACCTTTAGATTATGTGCCAGAAGAAAAACCAAATTGCATCTGGAGTGAAACCACTTTTTCCAAGGCTTCAAAACATCATTCTGATTTTACTTACAAAATAAATTACATTTGAAACAAAAATTACCAACTTTACCAAGATTTAAGGTCAAATGTTCAAAACGAAGAAAGCAAGCACACAAGGAAAACTTCTATAGGAGGAGTAGATATTATAGTTGAGAATGAAAACATTTTACAATAACTCTAACTAATAAATTTAAGGATATAATTGACAAGATGAGAAATATCAGCTGGATACAAAATTTCAGATTCAGAAAGACTATTTTTAAAATGAAAAAAAAAAAAAAAAGATAGTGTTTATTCTTAAAGGTGATAGAGTTAAAATTCGCCAAAGAAAAGTTTTGGAGGTGCTGGTACTACTCTATTTCTTGAACTAGTTGGTGGCTTCCTAGGTATGTTCCCTCTCTGAGGATTAAATAAATTGTGTATTTCCTGTGTGGGTGAAATATAAGGCTTTCTACTGCTGCAAAGATTTACAGCTTGGGAAACCCTATACAGTGTCTATATGAGTCGGAATCAACTCAAAGGCACTTAAGTAACAGAAACAACATTTCCTGTGCTATATTTCAGTTAAAAACTATTTTAAAAATATATAGACTAGTGTCTGAAATTTAAGAATGCATTATGTTTGAGTGAAAGGAGATAAACTATCAGCAATTTCTAAGTATGAATGCAATTTGTGGAGAGAGGCCCAATGAACTCAAGAAAAGGCACCTATAGTAATCACTATTGTGCTATTGTTAGGTGCCCTTGAGTTGGTGACAATTCTCTTCTGCTATTTTCTTGACCCTCTGCTTTACCAAGCATGATGCTCTTCCTCAACAACTGATCCCTCAGGATGATGAATCCAAAGTAAGTGAGATGAAGTCTCACCATCTTTGCTTCTAATGCTGAACTTCCTCCAAGATTGATGTATTTTATTGTTATAGCAGTTCTTGGTGTATTCTATATTCTTCACTATCACCATCATTCAAATGTGACAATTCTTATCAGTCTTCCTTTTACATTGTTCAATTTCCTATGTATAACAAGCAATTGAAAATACATGACTTGGTTCAGGTACACCTTAGTGATCAATAAATATTTATTAAGGTAAAGAATAAACTGTCTATTCATGCCTCCTACTGAAAAAGATCACACAAATGAAGACTGAGTAAGGAATCATAAACATTTATTATTTTCCTATGCTCTACAGGGTGGCTTCATCTTTTATACATAGGGAGAGTACAAATTCTATGGTATTTAGGTATTTACATTAGAAGAAAAGAAACACTCTTTCATATCTGACCCTACATTCATTAACATATGTTCTCTGGGGAAAAAAACAAAAAACTTTTCTCCTGCAATTCTAAAAAGAACATTATATCTATTTCCTACCTCATAGCTATACAGAACTTAAATAGTGTAAGTGCTGTCCAGGATTGTACAGATGGTGAATGTGTGGTAGTGTTGGGTTTAGTTTTCAGTATCATGTCAATATTCATATCACTTAAAATCAAACATGCGATTTAATAGCTCTTCAAGAGGTAACAGGTTCTACTTCTATCATTTTTCAAGGCAAGCCCGAACAGTCTCTTATTCTGATGTATTGACAGAAGAAAAGCTTAATTGCCTATTTGAGAACCACAGAGCTGAGTGAAATTTCCTCTTTCACCATTATAAATGAAGGACTCCTTTTAGGGTTTGATATATGCTACCAGTGTGGTTAGAATAAATATTTTAATAATATTTTAAGAAAAAGTCAAGACTTTTTTTTATTCTACTTCATAAAGAATTCACAAAGGCATCAGCTTAGAGAAAATAAAGACTAAATAATTGTGGTTGGGTTATATGCCAGAAAAATGGATCACTTATATATATGCATAATCACTCATTCAGCAAATAGAAAGATGCAGAGTTCCTGCTATTTGTAAATTAAATTATATGGCTCCCACAACTGCTCATAGTTTAATGGGAAAGGAGAATGCATATAAACACTAAAGTAAATGACAGTATAAAATGATTGCAGAAAAATACTAAGAGAAATTAACAATAAAGTGTATGATTAGAACTACCAATTGGATATTCACAGGAGTGATTATTGACAAGGAATTGTGGGATAAAGTGGCTCTAAAAGATGGCATCGAGCTGTATAGGAAGAGCAAAAGGACAGTGTTTTTTCTTCTTTTAAATGAGAGGATAACATATGAAAAAGCATGTGTATAGCAAGTTTTGAGGAGAGCAACAACAACTTCAACTAGCATAGAGACCAAAAAAAGAGACAAAGAAGATAGAAATGGAAAAACTCTTCAGGAAAAATCATTTATGTAAAGCTAATTAAGATGTTTGAATTTTAGACAAAATGGTATCATGAAAGTAAAAGAAAAAGCATACGCTTTGAAGTAGGCGAGACTTGGATTTGAATGCCAGACCTCTTAAATATTTATGAGCCTCTATATCTTCCTTATAACAAGAAGATAATAATATTATCATTTAGGTTTATTATCAGTCCTAAATATAATAAGTATAAAGTGGATAAGCCACATAAACCCTTAATACATGTTAAGACATAATCCCACTCTACCCTTTTATTCTCTCTGTAGTTGAGTGCTATAAAAATTTTTAGAGTAGACTAATGGTTTAATAATGATTGTTTTAGGAAGATAAGTCTGTTAGTAATTTGCAAGAAGTCTTGGAATAAAGGAAGCTTGATGGAAAACCATTTTCTTTGGGTGAGGGATTTGAATACCCTAAATTAAAATCATGTAATAATATTGATTCTCTGGGAGGAGCACACGGGCTCGGATTATCAAAGGAGTCTATATCTTCTTTGCTTGAAAAACTTAACAACCTATGTATGTGTCATAGCAGACTCTAGATTCTAAGAGACAAAGGAAGATAAATGAAAAAAATGTTAAATTATATTTGATGAAGAAATGAAAAATAACACTGAAATTTTAATCTTGCATAACTAACAGCATCATGATATTTCCAGAGAGAGGGGAATGAATTTGGAAGGAAAGGTTATAAGTTTGGCTTTAAAACTGCTGAGGGTGAGTTATTTTCCATAATTGATAAATAAAATCCTGGCTACATAGTTGGAGGTTTCCCTGGATTTAAGGTACAGGTCAGAGTCTGAGAGAAAAATGTTTAAGTGTGTGCTTCTCAAGTTGAACTTCTGACCAAGGGTTACCTAGTAGAATTTCATGGGGTAGAGAAATTCACAGATATAAATGGGATAGATTTGAGGAGCTTATTCCAAAATATGGAAAATGTTTTAGAATGTCTGCCATAATAAATAATTTTGCACATATACAAAGAAGTTTTGTGAGATAGAAGAGAAAGTCTGCAAACATTTTAAAGATAAGACATTGGATGGAATATATCTATTACTTCATTGTTGTTACTAGGAGTAATTAAAAAAAGAAAATTATTAGAAAAGTGCCAAAGTAGAAGGTAAGTTTTCTAACAGCATGGAAGTAAAATGAAACAAAGCAAAGCAAGAAAATAAATAAAAGTAAAACAGAGAAGCAAATGCTTAGGTTTATACATTCCCAGAGTTATAAGGGAAGTGAGAAGTAGAAGAAGATACAGTTAAGGAAAAGATGACAAAAAGGCAAGTATATATACCAAAAAAATGATGTGTCAAATATCTAAAAAAGAAAAAGAATTTTAAGAATAACCTGTCAATTCTGTCAACTGAAGCAAAGGAGTCAACAGAAAATGAAGAAAAGTCACTGGACATTAAAGTCCTCTTTCTAAACAAGTTTTATGGTGATGTTGCAATGTTCAGTTTGTATGTAGGCTTTTGAATTGTGTTCTAGAATAAGGCTTAATGCAGAAACTTTTCTACTGTAGCCAGCCCTTCAAGAGACCAATAATCAATCATAAATGTGAAATCCCTTAGACAGAGCATTTATTTTAAGTGTTTTTCTCTCTTCATCACAGTAGCATGTAGCATCTTTTGCTCCAAATCTTAGAATCTGACAATTGTATCCACTTCAGACTCAATTAGAAATTGACTAACAATGACAATGGAATAATTTATCATCTTGAAACTTAACACTGTAGAGCTAAGGATGGAACAAATAATTTTTTTTGTTTTTAAAAAAGCAGCTAAAATAATAAAAGTTCTAATATTTAGCTACCAATATTAACCAAAAAAATTTTAAAAAAGGGGGTGGGGAGATAGTAAATCTATTAATTATTATTAAAATTGTTGTTGTTGGATACAGAAAATAAAACATCACTCTCAATTTTTTGAACTACTATAACTTTAAATCTATAGTAAAAGCACTATAGGAAGCCACTGCATTAGAAATAAAACATTCACTTTGCTTAATGTTCATGTAGCCCGTTTGTCCAAAAAAGTACAAATGTATATGGCAGAGGTTGAGCAGCAATCATTAAACTAGAAGAGCCTTCCAGTCCTCCTTTTATTGTAACTTGTGCAAGTGTCTCCACAAACAATTGACCCTACTAGGCCTCAGTTGAATGATTTGTGATAAGTCATTATAAAACCAATTGCTGGTGAGCCAATTCCAATTTATGGCAACCACATGCATTTCAGAGTATAACGGTGCTCTACAGAAGTCTCTTAGTGCAAACTGCTAAGCAGTCAACTATTAGCTCAAAATACACATGAGGTTATCATGAATCAGAAGTAACTCTACATCAACTGACAGCAACAATGACTGATAATTATTTTTCTTTCACATACTTGTTTCTTCATATAAACCTTTCTTCACATACTATTTATGAGGATTATACATGATAGCATCTGTGAATGTGCTTAGCATATGGTAAGCATTCAGTAGGGTTAGTCTGAGTTCTTTCCCACTCAACGATATAACCTACTATGTAGTACTTTAGACATTCATGTTCAATAAACACCAGAGAGAGAGAGAGAGATTTGTAGTTATTGAGAAAAAGACCATTCTTATTAGATTTTAAAACTACTGAGAGGCTCATTTTGTGTGGTGGCAGCCTTGTGTTCTGCTTTTCTTCACCTGCTCCGGACCTCTGCTGGGCAATAATATCTAAGAGACCTACAGCTGGCATTGATCATCACACCACCTTCTCCTGTGTGGATATCTTCCAGGATGGGAAAGTGGAGACTGATCAGGGCAAAGGAACCATGCCAAGCTATGCCACTTTTACTTACACCGGATGACTGATTGGTTATGCTGCAAAGAATCAAGTTGCCATGTATCCCACTAACATTGCTTTTGATACCAAACGTTTGAATGGAAAAAGATTTGATGGCGCTGTTGTCCACCTGATATGAAGCAGTGGCCATTCATGGTGGTGAATGATGCAGGCAGGCACAAGGTCCAAGTAGAATATAAGGGATAGACCAAAAGTTTCTATCCAGAAGAATTGTCCTCTATGGTTCTAACAAAGATGAAGGAAATTGCAGACACCTACTTTCGGAAATCCTGTACAGGGTCACTATGAGTCAGAACTGACTCTACGGTACTTAACAACAACCAACAACCTTGGAAATACTGTTTCCAATGCATTTGTCACTGTACCAGCCTACTTTAATGACTCCCAGCATCAGGCCACCAAAGATACTGGAACTACTCCTGGCCTAAATGATCTCAGGATTATCAATGAGCCAATAGCTGTTGCTATTGCCTATGGCATAGACAAAAAGGTTGGTGCTGAAAGAAATGTGTTGATCTTTAACTTAGGAGGAGGCACTTTTGATGTGTCAATCCTCAATATTGAGGATGGAATCTTTGAGGTAAAACTACAGCTAGAGACACTCAATTAAGTGGAGAAGACATTGACCACCAAATGGTCAACCATCTTTTGCTGAGATTAAGTGCAAGCATAAGAAGGATATTAGTGCAAATTAGAGGGTGATCAGCCACCTCTGCACTGCTTGTGAATGTGCAGAGCACACCCTCTCTTCTAGGACAAGGCCAGAATTGAGATTGATTCTCTGTATGAAGGTATTTCTTCCATTTGCTTTAGCATCTGTATGCTGGAGAGCAAGTTTTAGAGTCTCTTCTGACATCCATTTTGGTCTTTTCCTTCTTTCTTGTCTTCTTAATGACCTTTTGATTCTTCCTGTATGATGTTCTTAATGTCATCCCACAATTCTTCTGGTCTTTGATCTTTATTGTCTAATTCATCAAATTTGTTCTTCAGGTTATCTCTAAATTCAGGTGGAACCTAAGCAAGGTCACAATTTGACTCTCATGGACTTGCTTTCATTTTCTTCAGTGTCAGTCTGAATTTTCATATGAGTAATAGATGGTCTGTTCCACAACCTGTCCCTGGCCTTGTTTGGACTGATGATATGGAGCTTTTCCACCATCTCTATCCACCGTTGTAGTCAATTTGATTTCTTTGTATTCCATCTGGTGAGGTCCATATGTATAGTCAACTTTGATGCTGTTTAAAAAAGGTATTTGAAATGAGCAAATCATTGGTCTTGCAAAATTCTATCAAGTGATCTCCAGTATCATTTCTATCACTAAGGTCATATTTTCCAACTATTAATCCTTCCTCTTTGTTTCCAACCTTTGCTTTCTAATCACCAATGATTACCAATACATCTTAATTTCATGTTTGATCAATTTCAGACTGAAGAATTTGGTAGAGTTCTTCAATATCATCCTTACTGGCTTTAGTGGTTAGGGCATAAATTTGAATAATAGTGGTATTAACTGGTCTTCCATGTAGACACATGGATATTATCCTATCTGAAGAGAAAATTTAAAAGCTCAGCTCGAGAAGACAAAGTCAAATATTATAAAAAGAAGTGCAAAGACCTGGAGGTAGAAAACCAAAAGGGAAGAACTCAATCAGCATTTCTCAACATGAGGGAACTGATGAAAAAATTCAAGCCTCGACTTGCATTATTGAAGGATTCTCTGGGAAAATAATTGAATGATGCAGAAAGCAGCAAATGAAGATGGAAGTAGTACACAAAGTCATTTTATCAAAAGGAAATGGTCAATGTCCAATCATTTCAAGAGACAGCATATGATCTATAGTGAATGATACTGAAAGAAGAAGTCCAAGGTGCACTGAAGGCATTGACAAAGAACAAGGCACAAGGAACTGATGGAATACAAATTGAAATCATTCAGCAAAGCAATGTGCACTTGATTCACTCATTCATCTATGTCAAGAAATTTGGAAGACAACTACCTGGCCAACTGACTGAAAGGGATCTGTGTTTGTGCCCATTCCAAAGAGGGGTGACCCAACAGAATGTGGAAACCATAGTAAAATCTCATTGATATTCCAGGCAAGTTTTACTAAAGGTAATACAGAAATGATTGCAAGCATACATTGACAGACAAATTCCTGAGGTTCAAGCCAGATTCAGAAGAGGATGTGGAACAAGGGATATCGTTACTAATGTCTGATGGCTCTTGGCAGAAAGCAGAGAACATCAGAAAGATGTTTACCTGTTCTTTGTTGATTATGCAAAGGCTTTTGATTGTGTGGATCATGACAAGCTATGGACAACATTGTGAAGTATGAGTATTCTGGAACACTTAATTGT